>NC_139939.1:60176877-60434377 GCF_963454915.1 Gymnoscopelus microlampas
GGGCACAGAGGGTCTCTCTTCTTCAGCCGCATCTTCTGGTTGTACATCTTAGAAAGGACAAGAGATCAGAATCAACATCTGAAGTAACAAGTTTCAAAGCTTAAACAACTCATTCACAAGAATCACTATTAAAATACACAACGGACCAAATATGATTATGATCGGAAACTGTATTATTTGTCTGACAGTCCGATATCCAGATAATGAAATTGTGTTGTGCTACTGACAAGATACACTACGATCAGTTGAGAACATTGCTTGCCCTGTACCCGGTTAGTTAGTGGCTCCACTTCTTTTTCCTTTATGAAAATAAACAAAAAACTACAGAGCTTGCACAAAAACACATTTCACCCATTGTTTTACACCTGTAAACCTGTGACGTGACAATAAAGATCATTGTGACAAAGACTATTCTGATTCTAAAATTGGTTAAAATCTGGGCATATTATGTGCTGTATGAGTGTAGGACAGGGTTTCTCAAAGTGGGTGCCGTGACGCCCAGGTCCAAGTCCAGGGGTGCCGCAAAATACTTTGATAATGTTTGGAATGTATCAATATCACTTCAGTTTAACACTTAGAACCTCTACACTTAATAAAACGGAGTTGAGGTGCACCGTACTTGGTGCGTAATCGCGTTGTGAGCTTGTAGATCTGCTATTTTTGGTGAATGTTCCCCTCAGAATAGGAATGCTAGGGTTCAAGTGGTTAAACGTCAAGTATAATGTTATTTGCAATGTGTCCTGTAATGGAAACAGATATTCTCTCAGTTTTCCTTGTGACAAACTGTAATTTAGGGGGGAGGATTTAAATAATACATACCATAATGTGACATAAATGTAAGGTGCTGTAAAGTAACAATGTAATTCAGGGTTGCCGTGGATGAAAAGTTTATTTACACGGGTGACCTGAGCCCAAGAAGTTTGGGAACCACTGGTGTAGGATCTCCTAAGGTATAGGAGATCCTACACCAGTGGTTCCCAAACTTCTTGGACTTAGCTTAGGACCTAAGCCAATATCAAAATGTCTTATGGAAGGTTTTACCTACCCTCAAGTAAAAGATATTGGAAGTTATCCAAGATCTTCGACTCCTCCACATGATTTGCCGAGCCTTGTGGAGACATTTCTGGGACCAGGTGTGACACAATGTAATGCACGTCCACCTAAGAAAACAAAAGAGTATTACAGCCCAACAGTTTGATCCAACAATGAAAATACCACTTGGCACTTGAGGAAATGTTAAGGCATTCAAAATAATACAAGACTAGAAAAAGCGCTCCTCGGAGCACAGGTCTCCACCAGGTAAGGTAGGTTATTGTGGGCCAGCAATGTTGGGAATGCGCCAATAAGGATGGAATATGAAAAATCGGAGCCGTCTTGATCACTTGACTATAGAGATAATGTGTAACGATTTGCATGATGTTTGCACAAAATTTGGAGGAGTAATATAAACACTGTGGCCCATGTGAAAAAATTGGGGCAGAGGTTCGGCTCTGCCATCCAGGGAGTGCGTGCACAGTTGGCTGCGATCCAGCCAACGGTGCTAGAGATTAGCTGTCCACAGACGGAACCACACATGCATGCACGCACACACACACGCCTTTCGGCCTGCAGAGACAAAAAATATACACTTGAACATACCATGTCATCTTCCCCAACAACAAACATACTGCAACACTCCATTGGCTATCTCTTGATGAGGTCGTAAACCTCAAGGCCTTCATGAAGCTGTAGCAGCATTGGTATGTGTTTAGTGCGCATGTGTAGGACAAGAGCCCTTACAAAAGGAAAAGAATAACAGACATCAAATTTTATGGCAGCCATTTTAAAATGTACAATTACAATTTAGGCATTTAGCAGACACTCTTAAGAGTGATTCACAGTAAGTAAGGCAAACACAAGCAGGGGTTGACACTAACGGTTGCCCGACTGCCCGTGGCAAGTTAATAAAACGTTCAGGCAAATGGAGTTTGCCTTCAGGTTGCCCGATGGGCAAGTGCATTCCGTCTTTATTAAATAATATTGGCTATTTATGAAGAACAATGCTACTTTTTTACAATTGGCAGATGCACTCATTCAAAGCGACTGTCGCCACTCTGCAGTTATCGATTGGATTTAACATTGATTTGTTCTTATTGTTCAAGTCACACAAACGCAGGACAACACTGGAAAACAACTTAATATTTTGTCTCTGTTGTCCCGCAATGACCACAAGGTGACCAAATGTATGTGAATGTGAACAAATTATCCTTACCTGGGCCTGTGGCCTGCATGGTTGGTTCTGCATTCTGCCAGGGAGACAAGGAGAAGTTATTGTCATTGAGGCCATAATACATGGCTACAGGCTGTAGGAGCCTGAATGTGTACCGTGTTGTTTTCATATTTTTGATTAGGCTGCTTTGATTTTGATTAAGAAACACTTTTCTTGGGTACTATCATTTCGGTCAATTAGGACATTGGTGTGGTTTCCCCTTTTACTGTACCGTGTACAGTAGCACGTCGGTGTGGTGAGACAAAATAGAATGCTTAAGTCAAGGGTCTTCAACAGGGGGTCCGTCACCGTAACCTAGCATCCCTCCCTACTACTGAAGAGAACTTTAGCCAAAAATAGCAGATCTACAAGCTCACAGCGCCTCACACTACAAGCTTGTAGATCTGCTATTTTTTGGAAAGATGTTTGGTGTAGAGGGGAAAAAAAGAGCAGACCAAGTACAGAGTGAAAGGTCTTTACTAAGTAGTTCAGCCCTCAAATACTAAGTATTTGAGGGCTGAAGTGGTTAAATGTCTGAAAATACACATTAACATGAATCCAACATGACAGTGTCTGTCAAACAAGTCTATGAAGCTATCTATGAAATATATGAACAAGTTTAATCTTCATTTTATACACTATGTATTGGGGCCCTGCTTCATCTCTCTCTGAGCTAGGGGGTCCTTGGCCTGAAAAGCGTTGAAGACCCCTGGCTTAAGTTTCATACTCATTTGGGTTCCCAGAACAACAATTATGTCAATATATAAACAGTTACGCAAACGTCAGAATGTACCTGTTTGGATGCGTCGTAGTTGAGAGCCTAGCACACTAAGCTGCACTTTTCATTTACTCAATGATAATAGTTGCATCAAACAACGCTAAAATAATTGCAGCACATCACAATAAGAGCATGAACTAACGTTATGGATGATTGACCTGGTAACTGGAGTAGCTACATAATACACATGCAACGACATGCTGCAGGCTGGCAATAGGCGTTGGACGCGCGAGTCACGGAGTGACGGCCACTAGCAGCACAATTATGTGTTTTAAATTACTATCTTATATAATTCAATTAAATAAAGTCGCCATAGGCCTAATATGTGAAAAGGTTAAAAGGAGGGAAGTTAAAATACTTACGCACTGACTATCTGCCAAAGTGTCGCACCACAAAAATCTGCCACAGCTGGAGAAATGTACTGGACAGGAGTAGAATGTTGTTGTTGGCCGGGGGAGGGGGGAGGTTAAGGAAGTTGTCAAGCTGTCACTCAGACTCCGAGTGACCAATGGAGAGGTGTCTTACATCTTTTCAGCGTAGGACACGCCTTCTGAACTTCAACCCCTCACACAAAAAAATCCGAGAGAGAGAAAAAAAAAATCGAGACCAAAGACTTAGGTTTTGAGAGAGAAGACGTTTTGCATTCAGAAAAAAAAAACTTTCATTGGCAAACAAGGAAAAAAAAACATTAAAAACATTTTATTTAGCACAACACATTTTATTACCCAAACATTTTACTAAGTATTTTGTTTTATGTAGTTTAAACAGTTTTTCCTTATTTTTTTAATCTTGAATTTTAAAAGTTGTTTTCAATTATTTTTTCTTTTCTTTCAGATCTTATATTTTTTTGCTTGCAAATATTTTTTTTGATTGCGTTTTTGATTTGTTTTAATGAAAAAAAAGTTTTTGTTCTGTTTATATAATTTCCTTTGCTTACTAATTATATTTTTTTGCTTGCTGTTTTATTTTGTTTTCATTCAAAACTATTCTTTGCTCTGTTTATATTTTTTCTCTCTCGAATGTTTTTCTTTTGTTTGGTTAATAAAGACACAAATGTAACTCCATACCTGAGTACTTTTTTTTTTCAATGAAAAATATTGGCAGTGTTCAAACGCGGCCAGAAATAATTCTGGCAGTGAATGAGTAATAAAATCCTTGATGCGGCATAGTTTAGCTTATTTTTTAAATGTAAATGTGCGTGCACTATCCGGAGACTATTTAGCGTCTGTATTATCCCACGGGGAAATTCTATTCCATTTAAATAGGGATCGGGGAACCAAAACAAAGCGGCACCGCAAAACCGGATGGGCAGAATCCGGAAAGAGGATTCTTTTTTCTTTTTTTTCCCCAGTAGGCGTGGTCTAGACCGGATCATATGTTGTCTTCTGGAACGCAGACCAGGCTTTTTCCTCCCAGGTGGAAAGACTGGTGATGCGAGGTTAGTGAGGGATCTAGTGGAGAAGAGATCCAGTAGAACTAAAAGACAAGCCATTTTATGTTTGGTTGCGCTCAGGTGTTGCGCTCTGAAAATAGCAGATCTACAAGCTCACAACTGCGACGCGTTGTGAGCTTGTAGATCTGCTACTTTCAGCATGCAACCGAGTGTAAAATCAGCCATTAGGACGATGACGTTGATTTTTCTTTATTTTTTGGGAAAGTGGAAAAAAAGTTAATACAATAAAAAATGTGTTATATAATATAATAATGTCACGTGTTATAGGAGGGCACAGGGCAGGATGAGTCACCAGAACCAAGGACGGGTGTTTTGGATGAATCTAACATTAAAAATGGAGTTTGAAGTTACAATGGGTTTGTATAGGAAGGGGGGGGGGGGGGGGGGGGGGGGGGGGTGTCTGATGAAATTATTATCAAATATCTAAATACTGAATCAAGCAACTTAAAAACTGTCCGGGGGGCTGACAGCCTGAGTAGACGATAAAATGACCCAAAAATGTTTTGAAAGTGAAATATCCCTTTAAGTAGTACTATAGTTAAAGGGTAAGACCACTTTGGTAGAGGTTTGGGTTGTGTAGTTACCTTGCCATGATGTAACTCTAAAGGTGGGCAAGAAATTAAAAAAAATTGCTCCATTGATTAGAAATTGATGATTCAAAATATGCTCCTCATTGACTTACATTGTATGGTAAAACTGCTCTCAAAGTCACTCTTTTAGCACATAAACGAACACAAACAAAGTTGATTCAGACAATATAGAACATCACCAAACCCAGTACTGTTTTTTTTTTAAATGAAAATGTCAACTTCCTGTTGATTTTGCCATTTTTAATAAGTAGAAAACCCGGACTGGATCGGCGGATCCGGATCCAGATCTTCAAATAGTAAAATCAACAGGAAGTTGACATTTTTATTAAAAAAACAAACAGTACTGGGTTTGGTGATGTTCTATATTGTCTGAATCAACTACGTTTGGGTTCATTTATGTGCTAAAAGAGTGACTTTGAGAGCAGTTTTACCGTACAATGTAAGTCAATGAGGAGCATATTTTGAATTATCAATTTCTAATCAATGGAGCAATTTTTTTTTATTTCTTGCCCACCTTTAGAGTTACATCATGGCAAGGTAACTACACAACCCAAACCTCTACCAAAGTGGTCTTACCCTTTAAGTACAATTTTGAGACACTACACTGTTTCTCTGCATTCTATGTATGTATTTACCTTGTTTATTGTAAGTTATATTACATGATGTTATATATATATATATGTATTTACCTTGGTTATTGTAAGTCACTCTGGATAAAGAGCGTCTTGATAAATGACTACATTGTAATTATAATTGTATGATTATAATTGTTGTAATAGTTCTTCCTCAATAGACATGAAATCCACCTGCTGTGTGAGTTAATCATTAACCATGTGAGGTATCAAAATGTACTTAAAGTACCAAACTAAAATCCTAGATTATGCGGGCTAAAATTCTGGAGGCTCTATGTGTGAGAGGTAGGACCTTAGGACCTGGGAGCTTAGAGCAGGCAACAACAGCAGCAGCAGCCTATATATCTGAAGTCACAGGGACGTGCACAGATAGACTCTAGGTGGTGCTAGAGCACCTGCCCTTTGCCCTATTGACCAGAAGTGCCCTTTTGAAAGAAAGAAAAAAAAAACGTTTTTTTTTTTTTTCAGTTTACAGCAGGGGTCTTCAACAGGGGGTCTGGGACCCCTAGGGGGTCCTCAGAGTTACTACAGGGGGTCCGCCAAATATTTATGTGATATGATTTTTCTTTTTACCATAACCACTCGAAACCTAGCATCCCTTTTCTGAGCAGAACTTTAGCCAAAAATAGCAGATCTACAAGCCCACAACGCCTCGCGCTGCGAGGCGTTGTGGGCTTGTAGATCGGCTATTTTTGGCAAAGAGGTATAGGTGTAGAGGGGGAAAAAAAGCAGACCAAGTAAACAAAAAAAAGTATAATTTACTTGAGCACCTGCCCCTCAAAATGTCTGTGCACGCCACTGAGAGTCGCGTTTGTTCTTGTCCGTCGTTCTTGTGTAGTGTCGCTCGCCGGTGGCCATGGCAACGTGCCTGCAAACTAACTACAGAGGTGTTACTAAATGCATTTTGAGTTACGCTTCATTTGCTTGTTT
Source organism: Gymnoscopelus microlampas (assembly GCF_963454915.1). Classification (NCBI taxonomy): domain Eukaryota; kingdom Metazoa; phylum Chordata; class Actinopteri; order Myctophiformes; family Myctophidae; genus Gymnoscopelus; species Gymnoscopelus microlampas. The sequence continues at coordinate 60,183,509 of NC_139939.1, forward strand.
TGATGAGGAGTTTTATGAGTACTTATAGGGCATAGCAGTGCCAGTGGCGGCCATTTTCTGGTTCCACTCCAAAATAGTCAATGGCTGCATTTTTCCCATTGACATTTCCAAAAATATTTATATCAATTATTTTCATCCTAGAATCAAGCTGAAGAATCTGGTGAATCATGACCATAAAACGTTTGATTCTGTGAAAAAAAGTTTTTTAAAACGGCAAAACAAAGGGTATTTATTAAACATAGTATATCATATAATTAAATATAAAATAAAATAAAATCACAGGAAAAAATGTTTGCTTCTAGGCTTAAATAAATTGATATAAATATTTTTGGAAATGTCAATGGGAAAAATGCATTGACTATTTTGGAGTGGAACCAGAAAATGACCGCCGCACTGCTATGCCCTTGATTACTGCACTTCTAGATGGATCTCTGGTGGTGTTGTGCAGCAGACTGTGTGGGAACCAGAAACCACACATAGTAATGTGTATTAGCAGAGTCTGACGTAGGAGTTCACTTATATATTCATGGTGTGTGATAGCCACCAGAGGTTCATGTAGATAACGGACTTTATTGCATTCACCCAGCATGGTGGTTTATGACTAAACCCACGTTGTTTTGTGATGTTATGAATAATATGATGTTCTGTATCATATTGTAGAGTGCCAGACAGACCTAGACCCTGGTCAGCCCCATGCTCCTGTCGTTTGGGTGTACATGTGCCTCGGGCCGATAGGTAGGAAGATGGGCCTATAGGTAGGAAGATGGGCTTGCCAGCATATTGTATGTATTGTATGTAATAGGGGTGTGCCGATACACTAATTTCACCAAACGATACGATACGATATTTGGCTCACAACTTCGATACGATACGCACTTTTTTTATTATGAAAATATATGGGGGAGGAAAAAGGTAAATGCAAACAAATAATTCTGTTTTTGCATTATTCAGACATGCAAACTTGTAGCTTTTCAGCTACAATAGCCGTTTTCAATCTAAATAGGGCAATAGTGTGACACCTGACCCGAAAAAAAACCAACACGTTGTCACCCTTTTCACCTCGGGGCTGTTTGCATGCCTGATTATAATGATTGTAAAAAAAAAAACAAAAAACAAATTCAAAACGATATTTTTTCCCCCAAAACGATACATATCGTCACGAAAACGTATCGCGATATATCGTGGGACGATATATCGGCACACCCCTAGTATGTAATGATGATGGTGCTCAGTGAGTAATTATATTTTTGTATATTGTATGCTGACACTGGTGACACAGGATTGTGGTCAAATTATTTATATAAATTAATATTTATATCTATGAATTCATATGAACCCCATTTTGAGAACCGCTGATGCACATGAAATATGGTAATACATGTTTCAATAATGATTGATTGATTTATTTATTGAACACTTGACAAATTGAAACAGTATGTAAACTCTATTAGGCCCCAAACTATGTTGATTTAACACTTAGTATTAATACATGTTTCAGTACACATAACCAGTGTAGATTTAACAATGAAACATGGTATTAAAACATGTTTCAGTACACATAACCAGTATAGATTTAACACTGAAACATGGTATTAATACATGATTCAGTACACATAACCAGTGTAGATTTAACAATGAAACATGGTATTAATACATGTTTCAGTACACATAACCAGTATAGATTTAACACTGAAACATGGTATTAATACATGATTCAGTACACATAACCAGTGTAGATTTAACAATGAAACATGGTATTAAAACATGTTTCAGTACATAACTGATACATTGTGACAATGATGATTTCACTACACAACTCTTTCACACATCCAACGGGCAGTGAGAGAACATGGATTGTCAAACCATCCTCTAACAGACCCTCCATTATAATAGACAACACAGTCTTGGTTTCCTCCTCCAGGGTTCCCAGGCTGACCAGGTCCCCAGCTCCTGCAGAAATAAAGAACATTTCATTAATTTCAATACATTTACAACAATGATTTATTTTCTATCTAAATGTTTAGTTTTTAACCTCTTAAACCCTGGAGTCTCTATTTGAAGCATGTTACTATAGATGAACATATTGTGAAAAGTCTCTCTCTCTCTCTCTCTCTCTCTCTCTCTCTCTCTCTCTCTCTCTCTCTCTTTCCCTCTTTTTTCTTTCTTTCTTACTTTCTTTCTTTGTCTCTCTCTCTCTCTCTCTCTTTCTCTACCTACGTCTATCACTCTCTCTCTCTCTCTCTCTGTGTCTCTCTTTCTCTGTCTCTCTCTCTCCCTCTCTTCTTTCTTTCTTTGTTTCTTTCTTTCTCTATCTCTCCCCTCTCTCTCTCTCTCTCTCTCTCTCTCTCTCTCTCTCTCTCTCTCTCTCTCTCTCTCTCTCTCTCTTCATCTCTCTCTATTAATGAAGGTAAAGTCTTACGTTGGTGAGGTCAGTGGAGTTCCATCCACCCACTTAAAGGATCCTTCCTCTTCTCTGTCAGTCAAACCAATCCACACATCGGAGACACTGGGGACAACTCTCTTAACAAGGTCCTGGACAGAAAAGCTGTTGGTTACTTAAAGCTACGATCAGTAAGTTTTATGTCTTCTTGCAACTATAACACAGGATTTGAACCCGGGTCTCTGGTGTGGGTAACACTACTTGTCAATCAGTAGGTTGAATAGGTAGTGTAGTGAGACAACCTCCAACCACTGTATATGTACTTTAACATACTCTACCATACAGATTGTATACGTTGTATTGTATTATTACACGGCTTGGTTGAATGCTCGATTCTGATTGGTCAGTCATCGGTCATTATTTCTGGATAATGACCGATGATAATGACCGGCGGTGAGACCGACGTAATCAGAGACTCAGAACACCTGCTCATATCAACCTGCTCTGCTTGGTTTTATGCTTTATCCAACATGACAGCCATGTGAAAAAACAACCAATGTAATTTACAACTAAACGTTAATCTCAACAATGCTTCGCCTCGGTGGTTAATCGCCCTGTCGGGCTTTAAATTTCAATAATGACTGCCTCCCCATGCATTATCCCTTGCTTAACATACTCTACCATACAGATTGTATAAGTTATATTGTATTAACATACTCTACCATACAGATTGTATAAGTTATATTGTATTAACATACTCTACCATACAGATTGTATAAGTTATATTGTATTAACATACTCTACCATACAGATTGTATAAGTTATATTGTATTAACATACTCTACCATACAGATTGTATAAGTTATATTGTATTAACATACTCTACCATACAGATTGTATAAGTTATATTGTATTAACATACTCTACCATACAGATTGAAGTTATATAGTTCTAGATTGCAGCTTTAAGTACAAACTGTACAATAGATTTGTCTCTTAAAGCGGAACATATTATATCATGCACTAATGCGCACGCACACACGCACGCACGCACGCACGCACGCACGCACGCACGCACGCACGCACGCACGCACACACACACACACACACACACACACACACACACACACACACACACACACACACACACACACCTGTTTTCCTTTGCTCCTAATGGTGATCAGGTCTGCTTGTCTGTCTCTACAGTATTGTCTGCTCTCATCCCAGGTTTTCTCCTCAGTTGGTTTAGAGAGGTAATAACACACAGGACCATATCATGTAAATCCATGTGTTTCTAATAACAAAAAGAATGGATTGATTAATTGAATACTTTATTTGTCAGAAATGTTAAACAGCCTGTGGTACAGTAAGACATTAAGGGCCCTATGTTGTGCCCAAGTCGTGCTACCCACTATTTGGGGATTTAGCATGGCCGTGGCCAAGTTGCTCTATTCCAACACCATGCCTTATCCCTAAAACACCTGTGCTACCCGTTACATTATGCATAGATGTGGTTTGGCCGTTACATTAATAAAACCAATCAGCGTGCCAGGTGCCATTGCCTTTAAGAAGAGCATTATATTATAAGAGCCGTTATATCCAGTGTTATCTTATGCTCTCTCCCTCTCTGCCCATGGAAGAGCGAAGAGGAAGTCCCACGTTGCCTTGGAATAAAATTATATTTGATTCACAGAATTATGAAAGATCAAACTACCTCTTATTTGTCTTTAATAAGCTTAACTGGCAACTGCTGATAAAAACACAACTTATTGACACAAGGAATTAAGAGTCACACTTTTGTGCATTAGTCAAATTGTAATGACAATCACTTCATTCAGAAGTGTTGCTCTGTTTGACTCTGCAGCCTCACTGAGGCACTTATGAAATATCAGACACTACGCTACCCGACGCTTGCGTCATAAGCTCTAGCTTTTTATTGCCTCACAATAAAACCATATTTGATAGACATAGGTATCACACATATGTTACTGATTATAGAAAATGTTATATTATTGTAATCCGTTCTTTATTTCATGCTCAATGGATTCATAAAACTGAAGTGTGTGGGTTTGGAGTGAATGGTTCTGTGCAGCACAAATCATTGTCTTTGAAATAGACTAACATCTTATATAAACACAATCGACACAAGGAATTAACACTCTCACTTCTGCTGATTATTAGCCTGATTCCAGACCATAGACCCCGCCCACTCTCTGAGTGAGCTCCTCTTGGTCTGGTGTCATAATGTGAGCCTATGGCTTTTCAGGGTCAAAGAAAAACCTGTCAAATCAGAGTCGGAGGTGGGGTGGTCTAACGACAAGCCAATCAGCGAATATCTGCTAAAGCAAGCCGTGCGATGACGTTTAGGGAGCGGACACTGCAGCCAATGTCAGACTGAAGCTCCACGCAGCTTCAGGCTGATTATCAGGCTAGCTGATTATACCAACATTTGAATGACAAAGATTAGTTGAGAATTAGGAGTGAGAGAGACCTCTGAACTCATTCACTGTCATTGACACATATATTCGTCATTCCAATCCAAGGCTCAGAGCGCCATTGACGCGGTGTTTTCAGTGGTTTACGATAGAGGGCGCTCTTCGGCAACCTTTGAGTGTACCCGGGACTCACAAAGAAGAATACACCCGGAAATCACGTGATCTAAACAAGTTCCAGCCCGTCCGATCTATTGTTTTTTTTTATAAAAAATATATATATCTCTGATTTCTTTTCCCAGATTTTGGTGAAAACAATTGAGTTACATTCAATATTCAACTGCAGATGAATGAAGAATGGAAGAAAAGAGACTCCACGAAACGACAGCAAAACAATATAAAAATATAGCTGCAAGCAGCGATAATACGGGGCCAGGAGAGAGAAAGAGAAATGATAATTCCTTTAACAGGTCAGTTCATGAAAGTCCTTGCGGTCTTGTTTCCAATGAGGGCCTGTGAGCAATTAGGGGTTAAGAGTCTTGCTCAGGGCCAAATTTCATGTCATCGACACATTTGCTGACCTCGCCTGGAATCGTACCTGGGGCAACCAGAGCCTCTGGCTCCCTAGGCGGGCTCACTAACCACTCAGCTATGGCCGACCCTGAGAGAGAGAGAGAGAGAGAGAGAGAGAGAGAGAGAGAGAGAGAGAGAGAGAGAGAGAGAGAGAGAGAGAGAGAGAGAGAGAGAGAGAGAGAGAGAGAGAGAGAGAGAGAGAGAGAGAGAGAGAGAGAGAGAGAGAGAGAGAGAGAGAGAGAGAGAGAGAGAGAGAGAGAGAGAGAGAGAGAGAGAGAGAGAGAGAGACGGAATAGATTGAAGATAGAAACGGAATAGATCGAAGAGACAGAGAGAGAGACATGGAAACGGAATAGATTGAAGAGAAAGACATGGAAACGGAATAGATTGAAGAGAAAGACATGGAAACGGAATAGATTGAGTCATGTTTTTTGCAATTAAACTTAAATGAGTGTGCATCAAGTGAGGCTTGAACCAGCAACCTTGTGGTCGTGAGGCACTCTTAGGTAGCTGCAACACTACCTATAGTGCTATAGCTTTGTCCAGGCTGATATTGTCTGTTGAGGATCACAAACTCTTGCCTTCTGTCATGACCCAAGCCCCTGTTTCACTAACACTAAGATCACTCGTTCACAAACCATTTACCAATTAAGAAATTGTACATCTCCTCAGAAGCAAAACTAGTGAAAGTAGCCGATCTACAAGCTCACAAACCATTAAAAGTTGTCAGATTGTACATCGGCTATTTTCACAATGAAGTATGTTATACATTGAAAAAACATACTCTCATTGTTATCTGAAAAGTTGTGAGATTGTAGATCAGCTGTATGTAAAAAACACTCAATTAAGTATTTCATGTTATCTTTAACAATTGCAGATGTATTCATTGATAGTCATGTTGTGTGAAATGCAACTTAGATGAAGTCTGCACCAAGTGAGGCTTGAACTGGTGACCTTCAGGTTGTGGGGCACACATTTAAGCGAGAAGCCACCAACAGACAAGAACCTGTGAAAAAGGAGATCACACAGATCATACAGTTTCACGCAAATAGCTGAAAAATCCTGGGTTTAAGTGTTTTTCAAACTGCTCAAGATTGCGGACAATCTAAGGGCGGTGCTTACTGGTCAACGTGATAGATGTGTTCCTCATTAGTCAAGGCACATGTGTAAGCAGGTCTAATGGCTGTCGGCCAAACGAGGCATGACTTTTGCCTGTTTAAAGATTGCATTTTCAAAAAATTGCTATAGCGCCCCCGTTTGACCAATTGGAGTAAGATTGGTTTCAGTGATATTTGGAATGGCCCTTTACATTTCTGCAAAGTTTCAAAGAATGGTAAGTCTGCATGTATGTGTTAGGGGCAGATGAATAATTGTCATAAAACTGCAATATTCATTGGCTCATTAAAGCTTCATTTTTTCACTTATGGAAGATATTTTGCAAACGTTTTTTGGTATAGGTCCAAAGTTCATGTGTAAAAAGTTTCGTGCAGATTACTCAAAAATCCCAGGAGGAGATAGGTTTTAACTGTTTTTCATATAATTCAAAATGGTGGGAGATCTAAAGGTCAGAGGTCAAAAGTCAGAGTGTGAAAGTTGTTCAGCATGAGGAGACGCATGTGTGCATCGAAGTTTCATGGCTGTAGGTGAAACAGGGCATGAGTTGTACCTGTTCAAAGTTGTCATTTTCAACTGAGTGCTATAGCGCCACCTTTTGACGAAAGATTGTGAGATTTATTTTTTGATCGTTTTTCATGACCATCTATCATATGGCCGAGTTTCATAAAAAGCGACTGCACGGTTCAGCCAGAACTGGCAAAAACGGCAGAAGAAGAAGAAGAAACGGAATAATGCCAATAACAATATGGGTCCATGCTGGAAGCCTGGCCCCATAAAAATCTGTCCATTGAGTCCAAAACACCAGTGTCTTTTCTATCTCTTCACGTTCTATATGTTCTCCCTCTATGGTTATAGAAGAAGACAATACACTTTTAAAACACTTCCAGGCTAAACCGTCTCAGACATCTGATCATTAAATCTGCTTTGAAAAGAACATTCTGAGGGTCTCCAAAGATTAGTAAAAATGCTCAAAAACGCTGGCGGTGGCTGCAGACTGTTCTGTAAAACTCTAGTGGTCTCCTGATAGATGTTTTTACATTAACCTCCCCTTGTGGTCTCCTGATAGATGTTTTTACATTAACCTCCCCTTGTGGTCTCCTGATAGATGTTTTTACATTAACCTCCCCTTGTGGTCTCCTGATAGATGTTTTTACATTAACCTCCCCTTATGATCTCCTGATAGATTTTTTTTACATTAACCTCCCCTTGTGGTCTCCTGATATATGTTTTTACATTAACCTCCCCTTATGGTCTCCTGATAGATGTTTTTACATTAACCTCCCCTTATGGTCTCCTGATAGATGTTTTTACATTAACCTCCCCTTGTGGTCTCCTGATAGATGTTTTTACATTAACCTCCCCTTATGGTCTCCTGATACTAGATGTTTTTACATTAACCTCCTCTTATGGTCTCCTGATAGATGTTTTTACATTAACCTCCCCTTATGGTCTCCTGATAGATGTTTTTACATTAACCTATTATATATTTTTTGTTGCTCAGATTAATGATAAATGATGAACAACATGAAAGAACAATAAATAAAAACAGTAATGTCTCACTGACCACACGGTCTCCTCTTCAGCTCTACTGGGGTTTCAGTTGGTTTGGTTTCAGTTGGTTTAGTTTCAGTTGGTTTGGTTTCAGTTGGTTTGGTTTCAGTTGGTTTGGTTTCAGTTGGTTTGGTTTCAGTTGGTTTGGTTTCAGTTGGTTTGGTTTCAGTTGGTTTGGTTTCAGTTGGTGTGGTTTCAGTTGGTTTGGTTTCAGTTGGTTTGGTTTCAGTTGGTTTGGTTTCAGTTGGTTTGGTTTCAGTTGGTTTGGTTTCAGTTGGTGTGGTTTCAGTTGGTTTGGTTTCAGTTGGTTTGGTTTCAGTTGGTTTGGTACATCTGGACTCTAAGTCGTCACAATGTCCAGTCAGGTTGTTGTATCTGGACTGTAGCTGGTCCAGGTCTTTGACCAGCTTGTCTTTCTCTTTCATCCATTCTGTAAGAAGGACAATCAACAAACTGAAGAGTTTTACATACAACTGTGTTCTGATGTGTCCTCCTCAAGGTGCGTTCAGACCTGAAGATATATATGTTTTCTAGTCGCTTCATTCGCTTCACTTTGGTCGCTCTGGTAAGCGTTGGTAAAAACAATATGTACCGTCGCTCCAGTCGCTTGTTTGCGACGCGGCCGTGGGAAGAATCACCCTTGTTGTCAAATACACAGCGACCGACCGTGTGTTTTCCTTCACCCTGACCCGGCCGACCACTGTCCTGCCTGGACATGACAGAGCACAGAGCAGGTCCTGGTCCTCCCCGCTCCCATCACGTCACCTCAATACAACATTTGTTGACTCAAATACCAATTGGTAATTTACCATGTAAATGGTCCCGGGTCCATTTGGTTCTAGTATGTCTGGCCTATTTGGTTCTAGTATGTTCCTCTTTGTCTGGCCTACTTGTTGTTAACTAGTTGTACGAACGCTTGTTTTATTGTTGTATTGCTTTATTGGATTTTGTTTAGTTGATACAATTATTTGTTTTAGCTCTTGCTCATTTGATTTAGCTTTTTTGTCTCACCTGTCTAAGGAAATAGGAAGCTGATATATTGCACTTTTACCTTAGCCCTAGGTATACTCTTGGTTGCTTGTTTTTGCAGAAAATGCACTTCAAACTTCTGGTGATTAGTAGTTTTCATTCCCTACCTATGTTGAATGCACTTATTGTAAGTCACTTTGGATAAAAGCGTCTGCTAATTGACTGTAATGTAATGTATGTGGGCTACCCTCTCTGTTTTACAAGTACAAAAACACCCGAAATGAAATAAATGAAAGAAAGATTGAGCAACTAGGCTCAAAAGCTCGATTATAAACATTGTTTATAATCAAGCTGTCAAAAACACAGACCGAGTCGGGGGGGTGGGGGGGGGGTGTTTCTCCTCATTCCCAGCCTGCAGCTGTAGCCTACTGCCTGGCATTGCCAGACTGATGGATTCATCATGTTCCTCCACGGGTATCAGTCTGGACTTCGGCTCGTAGGCAGAGAGTATGAGAAATACGAAAAATGACCGGGCCAATCAGTGACTGCGTTTCAACTGCTGTCCGTACAACAGTCATTTTCTGATCGAGCAGGACCACCTACCGCCCGCTCGGCGAGGTGTCACCTTCGGCTCGGGACACGGTAGTAAATAGAACACAGTGTGTTGCCCCCGATGTGACTATAGTGTCAGGGCAAACCCCTGACCAGTGTTGGTGCCAAGCTTGGTGCAGATCAGAGCAACGGTGCGCCTCGCAGGTCTGCATGTTTGTGACGTCTATCGTCGGTTGGCAACTTTAATATAGGATGTAAGACATTAAACAGTCATCTGTCTTACATGCATTGACTGAACACCATTCTGGTCTAATTACCTTTCATTTCTTTCGTCAAGTTCTCCACCTGGTCTTCAGTGATACCCAGTCTGGTCTGGAGGACTTCCACTTGCTTCTGGCTGACACTCAACTTGGCAGCCATTACTGAGGAGAGAAAATGAATAAATGAATGAATGAATAAATGAATAAATGAATGAATGAATGAATGAATGAATGAATGAATGAATGAATGAATGAATGAATGAATGAATAAATGAATAAATGTCACAGAGAAACATGAAGAGTTTTAAACCAACCTTCGTTGTCTCCTCTCAATACTCTGACCTCCCTCCAAACATCGCTCAGTGAGGGGGTCTCCTGAGCCCCCCCCGCCTCACACACACACAACAGTACGACAAGCAAAGCTGGACCACCCGTCATTGTGGACTAATGACTCTAACTGTGTCAATCAGCTCCATTTATACATTGTTCGTGCTAGGTTGTCTTGTTCTGATTGGAAGCTGGTGTAAGGCGACATGTTTACAGCTACACTGATTGGTTGGGTGGTTCAGACACACACACACACACACATACGCACACACACGCACACGCACACGCACACGCACACACACACACACACACACACGTTTCTGTCATGCTATTAGTGATGAAATGGAACACAGTCAAATATTAACGTGTGTGTGCGTGTGTGTGTGTGTGTGTGTGTGTGTGTGTGTGTGTGTGTGTGTGTGTGTGTGTGTGTGTGTGTGTGTGTGTGTGTGTGTGTGTGTGTGTGTGTACAGTACAAAGGGTATGCTTTTCTCCTCAAAAACTGCATCTGAGTTGGCTCCTGTGTGGCAACCAATATTTCAAACCTCTGTAGACACACACACAATTCCTCTGAGTTGGAAAATCTCACACATAAAACCACTACCCAAAATCCAATGTCCAAAAGAACATAAGGATTATAGACCCATAGCTCTCACTTCAGTGACCATGAAATCACTGGAAAGAATACTGTTGCAACATCTTGTTATAACTAAAGACAAATCTGACCCCTGTCAGTTTGCTTATAAGAAAGGTTGCGGTACAGAGGATGCGGTTGTCAAACTGGTCCACTTCATTACAAAACACCTAGATAAGTCTAATAAGAATCATGCAAGGGTGCTGTTCTTAGACTTCTCTTCAGCCTTCAATACAATACAGTCTGATATTCTGGTGTCAGCACCTGATTCGGATGCTATCAATGCATTGAATGGGACATTATCACCTTTTTTTAGACCATTGAATTGGCGAAGTAGGCGACCTACTTACCTACCCGCGATTTATCAGACCATTCATTGGGTGTTATCAAGACATACTGACCTACCAACGGAGATTACATACATAGTTCAGTTTCGGTTTTGGTTTTGGTTGTTTTGGTTTGGGACCATGACAGAGGCGCGCAGTCTCAGGCGAGCTGGAGCCCCGCGAAGGACCACCGAGGGAGCTAAAGCGACCGAGTTGCCGTCCTGAGCGGTGCGACCCTCGCCTGAGCCTACTCAGCGCCGTTGGAGTTATGTACCGATAGGCACAGAATCGTAAATGTTGTTGTGGGGACTGCTCCGCCTCCAAAGTAGGTCAGTAGCTCCTGATTACGCCCTATGAATGGTCTGACAAATCGCGGGTAGGTCCGTGTATCGCCTACTCCTCACCTACTCACCCATTCAATGGTCTGATAAAACGTGATAATCTCCCATTCAATGCATTGATAGCATTAGAAGACGGTGGTTTCTCCAGTTCTGGATGTTGGCAACCCTACCCGGCCCCCACTACATATTACATAAACGTGTGTTGCAGATTAAAGCTTTTCATAGATGTTGGATTCACGTTAATGTGTATTTTCGACTTAACGACTTAAACCGTCAATACTTAGTAAACTTTCACTCTGTACTTGGTCTGCTCTTTTTCCCCCTCCTTTGCCGAAAATAGCAGATCTACAAGCTCACAACGCCTCGCAGCGCGAGGCGTTGTGAGCTTGTAGATCGGCTGTTTTCGGCTAAAGTTGTCCTTAGAATAGGGATGCTAGGGTTCCAGTGGTTAATGTAAAAAACAATGATCCTATCACAAAGATATTTGGCGGACCCCCTTTGGCCACTCTGAGGACCCCATAGGGGTTCCCGGACCCCCTGTTGAAGACCCCTGTCCTAATTGAAAAGGATCATGTTGTTCACTCCCCTTTTAGTATAATAGCCTAACTCCCTAGTGTGACTTAAACCAAAAGTCACAATAATTAATCCTATTTAAACCTATTTAAATCTCTTATGTTACATAACTGACAGACAGTGTTATTTCTATTTAAATAGTCATAATTTGTTATAAACGTTTTGGGTGAAATGATTAAGAAATATATCGTTTTGTTTTGGATCAGTTTTTTATTTTTCCTAAAAAACTTTAAAAAAATGACTTTTGACCATTAGTTTAGTTTAGCAAGGTGACGATTTCAAAATCAATGCCATGTTTCACTGGTAACCATGCAGTTCAGTTGGGCCAGAACTGATGAGTTCCAGTCAGGAGTCTGGCAGCTGAGCATTGGACCATCTGCAGACGGGAGAGAGAGAGTGAACTGAGCCTGTGTGTGTGTGTGTGTGTGTGTGTGTGTGTGTGTGTGTGTGTGTGTGTACAAAGAGTATGTTTGTGTAGCACACGTCATCAGTTTTGTGAAGTGATTATGTGTGCTACACAAACATACTCTTTGAACACACACACACACACACACACACACACACACACACACACACACACACACACACACACACACACACACACACACACACACACCATTGGGAACAGACACCATGAGACTAGACATACAATTAAGATGTATTTATTTGTGTCAGTAGGATAAACATGTTTCTTGTCTCACAGTGATGGAGCAGAAAGGAAACACATTATTTGATACATATTTACAGCTCAAACTCAACACATTTTGACCTGATGGTCAAGATTCCATTTCTCCCCTGAGCAAGCAGGCATGAGGCTCTATTGGCTCAGTGGTAAAAATGTCAGCACGTACGCAGGAAACCGGGTTCAAATCCGGGGTAGAGGAGAACAGTTTAAAAAGTACTTTTGACCTGATGGTCAAGATTACATTTAGACAATATTTGCCTTTGACATGTAGTTGAGTGAAAGTTATTAGTATAACAAAATAAAGAATACTCAAAGTACAGATACTCACACAATGTACTTAACTCATTCACTGTGCTATGAGCTTGTAGATCTGCTATTTTTTTTAATCCTCAATTTTTGTTCAAATCTTTGAATATGTATATATATTTTAAAGCTATTATATTTTTTAACTCAAATCTTTGCTTCTGGGGGATTCTACGAAAAACGCTTCATCTCAAGGACCCCCAGAATTATATGTATTTGGCCGCGGACCCCCACCTTAAAATAAGTTGTTCTAGGTAACACCCTACTCACTTTCAAAACTGCCCTAAAGATACACCTTCAGGAGGCTGCAATTGATAAATAGCCCCTGTCCAAGTCCTAACCTACGCCACCCCCCTACCCCCCCTCTCTCTTTCTTCTTTTTGTACATATTTTTCACTCTTCATACCAGTAACCTTTAAACTGATTGTATGACATTCTATACTAGTGTGTATATCTGTCTGTCTCTTATATGTCATCATGATTTGTGTGCGTGGGGAAGTCATTTGAAACAAGCTCAGTGCTTTTATGAGTCTTCCAGTTTAGTAGACCTTGTATTGTGAATTTGTACTTCCATGTACAGTACTGTTGTTCTCATGTCTTACTAAATAAAGTACATCAATCAATCAATCACTATTAAGAAAACAAGAAGATATGTTGACAAAGACACTCCATACATTTGGAAATATATTTTTATTTAAATCAATATCGTCTCCAGTTAATGTAGGAATTTTTTAAAGTAGGCTAACTCTCATATCCTCTCATAGGGAATGCATTGAGAGCTGCAGTTCATCGTTCTAACGGACCCCGAGTAGCGGCGCTATCTCAAAAGTGGGCGTGAATTTGTAGGCCTTCCGTTTCCGGCCGTGTGTCTCTATTAGACCCAAAACATGATTGATTTAACAATTAGTATTAATACATGTTTCAGTACACATAACCAGTATAGATTTAACAATGAAACATGGTATTAATACATGTTTCAGTACACATAACCAGTGTAGATTTAACACTGAAACATGGTATTAATACATGTTTCAGTACATAACTGATACATTGTGACAATGATGATTTCACTACACAACTCTTTCACACATCCAAGGGCAAGTGTCAGAACATGAATAGTCAAACCATCCTCGATCAGACCCTCCTCCACCATTATAATGGGCAACACAGTCTTCGTTTCCTCCTCCATTAGGCTGGCCAGGGTTCCAGAACCTGTAGAAATAAAGAACATTTCATTCATTTCAATACATTTACAACAATGATTTATTTTCTCTCTAAATGTTTAGTTTTTTAACCTCTTAAACCCTGGAGTCTCTATGTGGAGCATGTTACTATAGATGAACACAAAATGACTTTTTGTCTATGAATCAGTCACCCATGGAGACTTGAATTCATAGATATTTTTAGTTTTTCTCATTCCTAAACCTCTCTCTCTCTCCCCACCTCTCTCTCTCTCTCTCTCTCTCTCTCTCTCTCTCTCTCTCTCTCTCTCTCTCTCTCTCTCTCTCTCTCTCTCTCTCTCTCTCTCTCTCTCTCTCTACCTCTCTCTACCTCTCTCTCTCTTTTTGTTTTTGTGGGCATTATTATCAGTGAGGTGAGTTTATTATTATTAATGAAGTCTTACGTTGGTGAGGTCAGTGGTGTTCCATCCACCCACTTAAAGGATCCTTCTCTGTCTCTGTCAGTCAAACCAATCCACACATAGCCTCTGGCAGTACTACTGGGAACAACTCTGTCAACAAGGTTCTGGACAGAAAAGCTGCTGGTTACTTAAAGGGGTTTTAGGCAACTTCAGAGATCAAAAAAAAAAAAAAAAAAAAAAAAGAGGGGGGCACGGTGGCGCAGTCGGTAGCGCTGTCGCCTCACAGCTAGAAGGTCCTGGGTTCGATTCCCGCCAGGGACGCTGTGGGCGCTGGGGGCGTGTCTCCTCCTCCACGTCATCAGCGCCCATACCCTAGGTGGGGTTGGCGAAAGGGCCTACTCTGTGTGGAGTTTGCATGTTCTCCCCGTGTCTACCAGGGTAGTTAATACCCTCACAAAAACATGTAGTAATCCTGGTCACTATACCGCCTCCCCCCGACAGCCGGGGCGCCTGATGGAGGGGAAGGGAACTGGTTGGAATAACGTGTTCCTTCCACGCGCTACGTCCAACCAGGGAAACTCTCCCCTGTCAGGTGACAAGAAGGTCAGTTGGCTCTCATGCACTGAAGGAAGCATGAGCTCGGCCCTGGCCTCCCTAGGCTATGGGGGACTGGTGTAGCGCTGGTGTAGGGCTGGTGTAGTGCCCAGGATCACTTAGGAAATTGGCACCGGGTGAAAAAAATGGGTTACAAAAATCGCGGGATAAAAATTATAGAAAAAAAAAAAAAAAAAAAAAAAGAGATCAAAAAAAGAAAATAAATGTTGTCAAACAGATTCAAACTTGGCTCCGCCCCTCCACTCCACCCCCACATGCACGGACGAGCACACACGCACATGCATTTCATTTCACCGTACCTACTAACCAGCACGTTGTGAAACTTTGTTGACTTTGATTCTGGAGAGGTTGAGTAATATCACTTGATCAATCCTTTTTTAACATTTAGTTTTAACATAAAAATCAGTGATTTTTGTGGCCGCACACCACATGTTCTACCATACAGATTGTATAAGTTATATTGTATTAACATACAGTGGGTGACCATTGACTTTGTCGTTTTTTTTCATTCTTCTCATGCGTTTCATGCAGGGCATGTATGATTTCCACTCTGTGCCACTAGGGGCAGCAGCGGTCTACTGCCTACAGCCCACAGCAGACAGCAAGAATATATTTGTTACTAGTTACTGTATATCCTCTCCAAACTGTACATACATTACTTTACACTTTTGTATTATGTTTTGACACTTGCTTTGGAAAATGTAAACGTATGTTTTATCATGCCAATAGCTCATTTGAATAGCAAAATTGTTTGTTTTGGGGTTTTTAGGCACTGTTTTTCCTAGAAAGACAGAGAAAGATCCTGTATGTTGCTTACAGTACAAGATGTGACATTTATATTAAGCAACATATTAAGCAAATAAAGTTAGATAGCATGATGCTGCGCTTAACATTAGTTTAATTTTAACGTCTTAATTGATAAAACGAGACGGGAAAATAAACGTATTTTTTTCTCTTGCCAATAGATTGGGTTTTCTGTTCAGCGTCGGGCAGTCAGGAACGCATCTCTGTCATTTTAGAAATGTTCAGACACACATTGGTTTCTGTCTGTCTGTCTCAAAAGTCTGTGGAGAGAGAGAGAGAGACAGACAGACAGACGTCTTATATGTTTTTTTTTTCTCGCATCAATTGTTGTGTAGTAATATTGCAACATTTTCCTTTATAAATGAAACAGTCCAGCTAGTGTAGCGATTAAAACTGATGTCCGGTGATTTTTCGACCCGTGTTCGAATCCCACGCGATAAGCATACAAATTATTCATTCTCGTCTATTAGTTTGTATTGGCCAGTGCGTTATATATATATAATGTATGTATAATGGATTAATATTCATAAAACCAACAGACAGACTTTTATTTTAAAACATAGCAGATCTACAAGCTCGCAAAGCATCATGGTGCAACACTTTGTGAGCTTGTAGATCGGCTATTTCCACTACTACTTTATGGGACACTGCTCTCTCTCTCTCTCTCTCTCTTTAGTTTGATGAACATTGAACCTCATAATAACATCACTCCGTTCGCGACTGCATACAGAACGTGTGTCGGCTCTGATGTTTATTAGACAGCATGGACCTCCGCTCAGGTCCTGGAATCCAGAGCCTTATGTCAAGACTTGGCTGCGAGCACATCGCACGGCAGAAAGCACAAAAACCAAAGTGGCACAGCCTGTCATGTCAGATAACCCCGAGCCACTTTGGCAGTTTTTATAAGACAGGGGTTATTGGCGTCTTTTTGGTTTGTTTTATTTTATTTCCTCGTTTATAATTATTTCCTCCTCAATATTGTTTAAGAATTAATGTGCTATCCATGACATGCTGTCACCAGTTTACCAGTTCACTGTCTGTTATTTAATGATGATCGAATATTGGCTAAATGTTTACAATTTCTTCTGTCCAAACAATGAAAAGCACTTAGAAAAGGCAAGTGAGTCTCTCTTTAATTAAGCATGATGAGCCATGTGTTTTCCACAAAACAATTGAATATCATTGAATATAATGGCACCCTTGTCATACTACTATGTTATTATAGCTTTCAGTTGGCCACCACAGGCACAGACAGTGCGTTTTAGCGCAGCGCGGCCTGGCGCAGCGCGGCGGAGTGGTTGCGTGCGGGGGGTCGGGGGGCTTTCGTGGGAGGGGGGGACGGGTGGATCAGAGCTTAACCCTAAAACCGAAATAAAGTAACAAAAAACTCCAATCCGCTCAAGAACCGCGCTCCCCCACTTCCAAAATTAGCACTAGCCTACAACACTGGCCCAGTCTCTTGCCAAACCGGTTATGTTAATGTATGCAGCCTATTCCAAATAAGCCAAGTGAGGAACTCTGCTATCAGGTTCCCCCTCCCCCCTACAGTACCTCTGTAGGCCTATCTCTTCTATCAAAGTATTTGTTCAGATACAAATTCAGAGCGGCCAATTTTGATATTTTTAATGCGCCTACATGAAGTTAGAGGGATGGGCAGAAATGGTGTAGGGTGTAGGCTATTTTCAACTGTTAATGGGTTTTTCTTTCTTCACAAATGAATTCTACTTTGTTGTACAACAGTGTCCCATAAAAGCTCACAAAGTGTTGCATCATGATTTGAATTCCGACTGAAAACGCCACCCTTGCGTCTCCGTGTGTACAACCAAATACGCATCTTTCCTGCACCGATGACGCTTGGGGCTTTTACAGCGCTGCTCCTACACTACCACGCACCGTCAGCAACAAGTGGACATGGAGTAAATGTACTTAGTTACTTTCCGCTTAGTTACTTTCACGTGCATATAAATGAGCCACGCGGTTTTATAAGAATGAAAACAAACGCCTCGCTGTTGGCCATGGATCACATGACGGTCGTCTGTTACGGTCATGGATGAACTCAAAATGTTACTTGAGTTCAATCAAAGTAAAAGTACAAAAGTATTGGCAAATATACTTAAAGTACTGAAATATTTGAAAATAGCTGATCTACAAGCTCACAATGCGTCGCAATGCGTTGTGAGCTTGTAGATCGGCCATTTTCAAATAGACTATGTGAAATAGGGCAAATAATGTATGTTTTATAATGTAATGATTTATATCTGCAAAGTAACTAGTAACTAAAGCGTTCAAATAATGGTAGTGGAGTAAAAGTACAATATTTTCCTCTGAGATGTAGTGGAGTAGAAGTAAAAGTAAAAATAGCACATCAGCATACTTATAGCGTGGGATTCGAACCCGGGTCGTAAAATCACGCGACATCAGTTTTAACCGCTACACTAACTAGACTATTTCATTTACAGAGGAAAGAGGTATAATCATACTATACATAAATTGATGCGAGAAAAAAAAACATATAAGACGTCTGTCTGTCTGTCTGTCTGTCTGTCTCTCTCTCTCTCTCTCTCTCCACGGACTTTTGAGACAGACAGACAGACAGACAGACAGACAGACAGACAGACAGACAGACAGACAGACAGACAGACAGACAGACAGACAGACAGAAACCAATGTGTGTCTGAACATTTCTAAAATGCGTTCCTGACTGCCCGACGCTGAACAGAAAACCCAATTTAAACGCTCTAAGCACACGTAATTATTGCTAGTTATTATTATTATTATTATTATTATTATTAATATAAGACATCTATCTGTCTGTCTGTCTGTCTGTCTGTCTGTCTGTCTGTCTGTCTGTCTGTCTGTCTGTCTGTCTGTCTGTATGTCTGTCTGTCTGTCTCTCTGTCACAAAAAAAGTGACTCCAAAGCGGCACCTTGTGGTAGTATTTGGAACTTAAATTTACTGCAAAGCGGGTGAGGCAAATGAGTGAAGTGATTCTCTTATGAAAAGCGACAAAGTCAATGGTCACCCACTGTACTCTACCATACAGATTGTATACATTATATTGTATTAACATACTCTACCAAACAGTATTTAGTATTTATATACTATTCCTACAGGTTGGTTAGAATTTGGAAAATCAGCTTTAAGTACAAACTGTACAATAGATGTATGTCTTAACACACGCACACACACGCACGCACACACACACACACACACACACACACACACACACACACACACACACACACACACACACACACACCTGTTTTTCTTTGCTCTTCATGATGATCAGGTCTGCTTGTCTGTCTCTACAGTATTGTCTGCTCTCATCCCAGGTTTTCTTCTCAGTAGGTTTAGAGAGATAATAACACACACCACCATCCAAGGTAAATCCATGTGGTTCTAATAACAAAAAGAATGGATTGATTAATTAAATACTTTATTAGTCAGAAATGTTAAACAGCCCGTGGTACAGTAAGACATCCACCCACTTAAAGGATCTGAAGCTCCACGCAGCTTCAGGCTGATTATCAGGCTAGCTGATTATACACCGGCTTCAAATGCTATCAATGCATTGAATGGGAGATTATCACGTTTTATCAGACCATTGAATGGGCGAGTAGGTGAGGAGTAGACGATACACGGACCTACCGTGATTTGTCAGACCATTCATTGGGCGTAATCAGGAGCTACTGACCTACTTTGGAGGCGGAGCAGTCCCCACAACAATATTTACGATTCAGTGCCTATCGGTACATAACTCCAACGGCGCTGAGTAGGCTCAGGCGAGCGTCTCACCGCTCAGGACGGCAACTCAGTCACTTTAGCTCCCTCGGTGGTCCTTCGCGGGGCTCCAGCTCGCCTGAGACTGCGCGCCTCCGTCATGGTCCGAAACCAAAACAACCAAAACCAAAACCGAAACTGAACTATGTAAGTCATCTCCGTTGGTAGGTCAGTATGTCTTGATAACACCCAATGAATGGTCTGATAAATGGCGGGTAGGTCAGTAGGTCGCCTACTTCGCCCATTCAATGGTCTGATAAAACGTGATAATCTCCCATTGAATGCATTGATAGCTTCCGAATCAGGTGGATTATACCAACATTTGAATGACAAAGATTAGTTGAGAATTAGGAGTGAGAGAGACCTCTGAACTCATTCACTGTCATTGACACATATATTCATCTTTCCAATCCAAGGCTCAGAGCGCCATTGACGTGGTGTTCTTTTCCCAGATTTTGGTATAAACAATTGAGCTATATTCAATATTCAACTGCAGATGAATGAAGAATGGAAGAAAAGAGACTCCACGAAAGGACAGCAAAACAATATAAAAAATATGTCCATTGAGTCCAAAACACCGGTGTCTTTTCTATCTCTTCACGTTCTATATTTTCTCCCTCTATGGTTATAGAAGAAGAAAATAAACTTTTAAAACACTTCCAGGCTAAACCGTCTCAGACATCTGATAATTACATTTATTTGAAGATCCGGATCCACGGATCCAGTCCGGGTTTTCTTCTTAATGAAAATAGCAAAATCAACAGGAGGTTAACATTTTTATTTAAAAAAAAAACAGTTCTGGGTTTGGTGATGTTCTATATTGTCTGAATCAACTTTGTTTGTGTTTGTTTTAAGTGCTAAAATAGTGACTTTGAGAGCTGTTTCACCGTACAATGTAAGTCAATGAGGAGCATATTTTGAATTATCAATTTCTAATCAATGGTGCAATTATTTTTGATTTCTTGTCAACCTTTGGAGCTACAACCCAAACCTCTACCAAAGTGGTCTTGCCCTTTAATAGATGGTCTCAGGGTATTTCATATCTTGGTGGCAGAGTAGTATTATGAGAGTTTTCTCATGTTTGAACTAAATATGGGTGGTACCGTGTTCACTCCCTCTAGTGGCTGTGGGTGTCTTTCACTTGTATTGTATTATTTGTGTTGCTCAGATTAATGATAAATGATGAAGAAGAAGAAAGAACAATAGATAAAAACAGTAATGTCTCACTGACCACACAGCCTCCTCTTCAGCTCTTCTGGGCTTTCAGTTGGTGTGGTTTCAGTTGGTTTGGTTTCAGTTGGTGTGGTTTCAGTTGGTTTGGTTTCAGTTGGTGTGGTTTCAGTTGGTTTGGTTTCAGTTGGTTTGGTACATCTGGACTCTAAGTCGTCACAATGTCCAGTCAGGTTGTTGTATCTGGACTGTAGCTGGTCCAGGTCTTTGACCAGCTTGTCTTTCTCTTTCATCCATTCTGTAAGAAGGACAATCAACAAACTGAAGAGTTTTACGTACAACTGTGTTCTGATGTGTCCTCCTCAAGGTACGTTCAGACCTGAAGATATATATGTTTTCTAGTCGCTTCAATCGCTTCACTTTGGTCGCTCTGGTAAGCGTCGTTGGTAAAAAACAATATGTACCGTCGCTCCAGTCGCTTGTTTGCGACGCGGCCGTGGGAAAAATCACCCTTGTTGTCAAAAACACAGCGACCGACCGTGTGTTTTCCTTGGGAGGCATGCGTTAATCCGACAGACCTTTTCTCCGACTATGTGGCATCCGCGTGCGGTTAGGGTTAGGGTGCGGGTTTGGTTCGGGTTTACTGTTTAATGTCGGAGCACTGCGCTGTCGGAGGAATGCGCTGTCCTGACCCGGCCGACCACTGTCCTGCCTGGACATGACAGAGCACAGAGCAGGTCCTGGTCCTCCCCGCTCCCATCATGTCACCTCAATACAACATTTGTTGACTCAAATACCAATTGGTAATTTACCATGTTAATTTAACTATGTAAATGGTCCCGGGTCCAGATCGAGCAACTAGGCCCATGTTCTATTTCATGACTAAAAGTAGCTTACAATGTTATTCATCCATCTCATCATCATTTCCCCCAAGACAAAAAAGGCCATAATACTCCCCCTGTATAAAAAAGGAGCCAAACATTACCCCAGTAATTATCGACCAATGTCAATTTTGGGTTCTGTGTCAAAAATCTTTCAGAAAGTAATTAATGAGCAACTAAACGAGTACTTAAATAGGAACAATCTAATCTATGAACTTCAAAAACCAGCCCTGTTTTTAGTGTACGTGAATGATATAACAGACGCCTGTATGTGTGATTTATTCTTGTACGCTGATGATTCTGCTCTGCTCATGTCCCATAAGGAGCAAGCCACACTGGAGAGTTCCCTGAGTGAGGAATTGGAAAATGTTAATTCTTGGTTTATTGATATCTTTACACTCTGGGAAGACAGAATCAATTCAGTTTGGCTCAAAAATCTAATTAGGAAAGAGCCCTGAATTCAAGGTTAAATTAAATTCGGACTTCATAGCAGCAAAATCATCAGTGAAATACCTGGGTATCCTGGAGGTCCCCATATTTTTAAAGACATGTTTTACTCAGAGAAACAAAGTACACCTTTTTTTCACCAGAGCCAGTGTTGCAGATGTGAGCCATCTGGTCTTTAAAGGTGAAGTGGGAAAGGTTCATTTACTTACATAGGAGCCACACAGTGGAACGATCTCGAAACCAGTGTCAAACTGACAACCAATCTGAGGTCTTTTAAGCAGCACACAAAAGCATTCCTGATAGAAAAGGTTCCCCTATAGAGGTTCATTAGTCTAGGGAAAGATAAGCGAGCACTTGTTTGCTTTGTGCTTTGTATTGTAATGTATTTTTAACTTATTTAATTATTCTATATTTTAGCGATCGTCGCTTCAGTTGGATTGTTCCATCCAAAGCTAAGATACCGAGGCGAGTGGTCGCTCCGTTCACGTCGCCCCGTTCGCATCGCTCGATGTAACATTGCGCCCGGTCGCACCACGTTGTGTCTTTGCATTGACTTAGTATGTAATCGTGCCGCTCTAACAAAATATTCAGGTCTGAACGCACCTCTAAGGCTGTAGTAGCTGCTCTTTATGTTCATTCAGGTTAATATATTTGCTCTGTAACTGGTTGTAACTGTTTGTGACTTCTTGTAACTGCTTGTAACTGTTTGTAACTGCTTGTAACTGCTTGTATCTAGTTGTAACTGCTTGTAAGTAGTTAACACAACTGTTGACACGTTTGACACAGTGAACCACCAGCTGCTCCTGGACACCCTTGCTGACCTTGGCATTGCTGGAACGGCACTAAAGTGGTTCTCCTCCTACCTGACTGGCCGTACCTACCAGGTTGCTTGGAAAAGGTTTGCCCTCCTGACAACAAGAGCTTCCTACAGCATGAACACTCAGGTACGCTCGGGTCCTGGGTACATGACATATGTCATGACTGAACTCAACCCTAGTAATTATAATTAACTAGATTTTCACACTGCTTTAATGCTGATGTAGTGGCCCATATGTGTACAATCAGGGTCGGGAGGGTTACTTTTAAAAAGGAATCCCCTACAGTTACAAGTTACTTGCTAAAAAATTTAGTCAGTTACGTAATCCCGATTACTCCATTTAAAAAGTAACTACAAAACTCTATTTAATTAGATAAAACAAGTTTTACCATTGAAAGCAGGCCTGGAATTTTATCATTTTAGGGGCAAGGCCACTTGGCCTTTGGTGTAGTCAATTATCTGAGGGCACAAAGGCCAAATGCCAGGGCAAGAAGGCCATCAAATAAAACGATGATTCCATGGAAATAATGAATTTAACTTGAAGGTTAAGGATGATTTAATTTTAATATTGTACAAGAAAAGTGTAACTATCTGTAAAATATAACTCATTTATTTCATAAAATCATGTAGGCCTATTGGGAAATTACCAATATTTGTACAAAGTCATAGCCTATTGGTCTCAATATTTCACATTCAGCCCTGGACTTCACTGATTGTAGGGGTCGCATTAATCGCATTAGAATCACAGATCAGAGATTTTATGTATTTTCCCCACAAGTTATTTTCATTCAAATGAAACGTGATTGAACTTGCACTATTAATGACTTTAGTTGATTTTTCACAATTTAAAATGTAGTATTTCTTAACTATTAATAATTATAGCTTGTACTGTAGATTGGCTTTTTTCACCATTTGAGACCTACCCATGAGCCTGGGTAGGTCACCCTGGCCTGGCGGAGATCTACCCTGTTGTGTTGCTTGGCTTCTGCGCATTTTAAGCTGGAATATAGTCTTGAAATCAAACCTACCACTGGTTATGTGCAGCGTTGCACTTGATATTGAATCTCCAGAGAACTGGCGTCTACCATTATCGTATTGACAGAGGTGCGCTGTGCGCCCTGGCCGTCATCTCCAGGAATCCATTGCAGTCTGTGCGCAGTGCGTGATCTTGCGGGTGATTGTTTGGTGTTATAATAATTTATAACTTGTTTGTAAAATTGATGAGGGGAAGGGGAGAATGTAATCCTCCTGTAACGCCCGTTACAACACCCCCGTTATTGTAATCCAGATTACACATTTTAAGACGTTACCGTTACGTTTTTTTTACTCTGATTACGTAACGACGTTACATGTAATCCGTTACTTCCCAACCCTGTGTACAATTTTGTTTTTTGTTTGTTTGACAATTGTCATGGCAGACTCCTGAACAGTGTTTGTGGCAAGTTTGGAGCAACGGTGAGCCTCGCATGTTACGTTTGTGCCGTCCACCTCCTAGGCAATTTTGGTATAGGATGTAAGACATTAAACACTGTCATCATGCATTGATTGAACATCATTCTGGTCTAATTACCTTTCATTTTTTTCGTCAAGTTCTCCACCTGGTCTTCAGTGGTACTGAGTCTGTTGTGGAGGGTCTGGACCTGGTCTTCAGTGGTACTGAGTCTGTTGTGGAGGGTCTGGACCTGGTCTTCAGAGGTACTGAGTCTGTTGTGGAGGGTCTGGACCTGGTCTTCAGAGGTACTGAGTCTGTTGTGGAGGGTCTGGACCTGGTCTTCAGAGGTACTGAGTATGTTGTGGAGGGTCTGGACCTGGTCTTCAGAGGTACTGAGTCTGGTCTGGAGGCTCTGGATCAGTGTATGGTTGCAGCAGCTAAACGTAAAATCAGTCCTTAGTTAGGGCTTAAAGGAATAGTTCACCCAATAAATTACTTTATTTCTTTCGTTTACATACTCGATGCTGTCTATGACTCGCACAAGAGTCAAAAGACAATTTGTAAAACATTCCCTAACGCTGAATCCAGAATCCAATGAACATTATCTCTGGGGTGATGTGATCGAGATGTATGAGTCTATTTTTTCTGATCCTACTCCAAGTGGCTATGACTGCCTTCCAAAGTTTGTGGGCCCTGGGTAGGCAACCCGGCCTGGCAGAGACCCGTGCTGTGTGGAGATTTTTTTTCTAGTCGGAATTTTTGGTTTGCTTTATAAGTTCTTTGCATCATGTTGAATCACATCGCATTGAATCGCATCGCATTGTGTAGAATAAAATCGTCACCAATCGAATTGCCGTCATGGCCGAAAAAACGTACCTTTTGGCGGCCGGGGGTCCACGGTGTGGAAGTCTGGACCAGGACCTGGTGTGACTCTGGACCAGGCTAACTTCACCGCTAAATTACCATGGTAACTAATGTGGCATTGCTTTCATGAAACCCAGTCATGGATAAACATATCCAGGTTTACTGGCTAAATTAATCTGCCGAGATAACTCAGCTTTCATGAAACCGATTTATGGCTGATCCTGGATAAATTAATCCAGGATAGCTGATAAATACCGGCTTAATCCCCAATCTAGGTTTGGTGAAACAGGCCCCAGCTCTAAGGCATTAACACAACAATGTGAAACAGGCCCAGCTCTAAGGCATTAACACAACAATGTGAAACAGGCCCAGCTAACTAAGATAAGTTTGAACTTAGTGTGTGAGTCTAACTAAGATAAGTTTGAACTTAGTGTGTGAGTCTAACTAAGATAAGTTTGAACTTAGTGTGTGAGTCTAACTAAGATAAGTTTGAACTTAGTGTTAGTCTAACTAAGAGGAGGAACTCTGAGGACCCCCTAGGGGTCCCGGACCCCCTGTTGAAGACCCCTGCTGTAAACTGAAAAAAAAAAACTTTTTTCCCCTTTTTTTCAAAAGGGCACTTCTGGTCAAGAGGGCAAAGGGCAGGTGCTCTAGCACCACCTAGAGTCTATCTGTGCACGTCCCTGGCCGTTATTTAAAAAAAATAGATTTTTCTTTCAGAAACCCCATCTCCGTGTCTGCTGTGTCTAGTTTATCTACATCACATCTGGAAAAATAACACATTTATAGTGAATCTGATGAGGTAAACAACAGCAGCTCAAGTCAAAACCATTGATAAGGCTTGTTTAGCTACATCATAGCATAACCATTTAGTTTAATGTTATTAGCACTTATTGTCCTCTCTCTTTCACTCTCACAAAGTGTATAAATGTGTTATTCTTTCACATGTGATGTAGCTTAAGTGAGCTGTTGTTGTTTACCTCATCAGATGCACTATTGTAACTGCTGGCATCAAGGCACTGTTTTATTTTGTGTATTTGTCCTTTCAGTGACTGATTCATGCCTCTTGGGGGCGCTCTAAGTGTGTCTATGTGTTGTAGGTTTCCAACGATGTGTCATTTGTTACATCTGTGTTTTTGTAATTAAGATTTGTTTGCCACACCTGTTGTGGTTGAGAAGGAGCAGCAGTCTCATTCCACTGTGAGAGAGCAGGAGAGTTGAAGAGAAAGAGAGAAAATAAAGTCAATTAGAAGAAAGGAAGTAAAGTAAGATAAAGAAAGTAAAGAAGCAAAAATAAAAGGTTTTTCCAGAAAGACTGAAGTACCCAAGTCGACCCCCCCCCCCTCCCCCATTCGTGTGCAAGCAGGCAAAGTGGTCAGTATTTGTCTGTGAGTCTTATTGTGAAAGTCATGCATATTATTGTAAATGTTATAAAGTTAATGTTTAGTTTTGTGTCTTGTCTGTATGTACTGTCAGTTCTACAATGTTTTCAAGTGAATAAACACCAGTAAAAAGAACTCTGAGTCTCATATGAGACGAATGGGAGACACAACTATAGATGTGATGTAGCTAAACAAGACATGATATGACTTCTAAACGTTTTGATAAATGTCAGACAATGTGGCCCCTGAACAATTTAATTGAATAGCCCTGACCGTTATGCAGGGTAATAACCCTGTGTGTGTGTGTGTGTGTGTGTGTGTGTGTGTGTGTGTGTGTGTGTGTGTGTGTGTGTGTGTGTGTGTGTGTGTGTGTGTGTGTGTGTGTGTGTGTGTGTGTGGATATACAGACAGACTTTAGTATTGATGGTGTTTGGTGTGAGTGTGATATCTTTCATCCTGCTGCTGTATCTGAAGTACTTTTCTGGTCCTGTAGCACTGTATCTGAACTGCTGTGCTGACTCTGACCACTGCATTTCCCCCGTGGGATCAATAAAGATCTGATCTAGATCAGTGGTTCTCAAACTCTGTTGTGTCAGGACACTACTGTCTCAACCAGCTGGGCTAGGGACCCCTTGGAACCTCCTCAAGGACCCCAGGGGGTCCCCGGACCCCACATTATAACCACTTACATTTAAATCATTTTAACGTTTACTCAGACTTCTGTGTTTCACATCAGACACTTTAACATGTTTAGAGTCATTTATCATGTTTAGAGTCATTTTAACATGTTTAGAGTCATTTTATCATGTTTAGAGTCATTTAACATGTTTAGAGTCATTTTAACATGTTTAGAGTCATTTAACATGTTTAGAGTCATTTTAACATGTTTAGAGTCATTTAACATGTTTAGAGTCATTTAACATGTTTAGAGTCACTTTAACATGTTTAGAGTCATTTTAACATGTTTAGAGTCATTTAACGTGTTTAGAGTCATTTAACGTGTTTAGAGTCATTTTAACATGTTTAGAGTCATTTTATCATGTTTAGAGTCATTTAACATGTTTAGAGTCATTTAACATGTTTAGAGTCACTTTAACATGTTTAGAGTCATTTTAACATGTTTAGAGTCATTTAACGTGTTTAGAGTCACTTTAACATGTTTAGAGTCATTTTAACATGTTTAGAGTCATTTAACGTGTTTAGAGTCATTTTAACATGTTTAGAGTCATTTAACATGTTTAGAGTCATTTAACATGTTTAGAGTCACTTTAACATGTTTAGAGTCATTTTAACATGTTTAGAGTCACTTTAACATGTTTAGAGTCATTTAACATGTTTAGAGTCACTTTAACATGTTTAGAGTCATTTTAACATGTTTAGAGTCATTTAACATGTTTAGAGTCATTTTATCATGTTTAGAGTCATTTTATCATGTTTAGAGTCATTTAACATGTTTAGAGTCACTTTAACATGTTTAGAGTCATTTTAACATGTTTAGAGTCACTTTAACACGTTTAGAGTCACTTTAACATGTTTAGAGTCAGTTTAACATGTTTAGAGTCACTTTAACATGTTTAGAGTCATTTAACATGTTTAGAGTTACTTTAACATGTTTAGAGTCACTTTAACATGTTTAGAGTCACTTCACTTTAACATGTTTAGAGTCATTTTAACATGTTTAGAGTCACTTTAACATGTTTAGAGTCATTTAACATGTTTAGAGTCATTTTAACATGTTTAGAGTCACTTTAACATGTTTAGAGTCATTTTAACATGTTTAGAGTCATTTTGTTGCTGAGTCAGTTTTTACATATTTGATATTAATTTTATCAGACATAGGACTTCCTATGTAAACCCATTGTAACTTCAATTTTTTTTTTACCATGTTAAATGCATTGAAAACACTGCTTCTGGTATAATAACAGTAATAATAATAATAATAATAATAATAATAATAATAGTAATAGTAATAATAATAATAATAACTATTATTGGTGTCTCCGAAATAAACTTTATTATTTATTATTTCATGCAAAGCTAGCAGCTCAAAGTGATTTACATAAAATGCATAAAAACAGGAAACAGATTAAACTATATTAAACAATAAAAACAATGATTAAAGGAGTAGTTCACCCCAAAACCCCAAAATAACATCCCACAGATATATGTTCTTTACAAATGATAAAAACACGCTTTACCACAATATAAAGGTTATTGTCAAGAAACATTGTTAAAATAGAGAAATAAACACACTTTACAACAATATGAAGGTTATTTATTTTATACATTGGACTATTCAAAAATAGCAAATCTACAAGCTACGAGCTTGAAGATCTGCTATTTTTGAATAGCAAAAGAAATCTATATATAGAAAGCTATATCCATTATTGTATAGTTTGGGCTATTCAAAACGAGCTTGTAGATCTGCTATTTTTGAAAAATCTTGAAAATGTGTTTAAAGCAGTGGTTCTCAAACTTTTTCATGTCAAGGACCCCCAAATGGACACTTAATAGCCCGCGGACCCCCATTTGAAAAGATAAGCCAGGGACCCCCATAAGAGACGGCTTATAAGATTTTTACGGCTCTAGCAGTGATTCTCAACCATTTTAATTTCAAGGACCCCCAGTTTGACATGTATTAGGGCTACGGACCCCCATTTAATGACATTTCTATCTCTGGGACCCCAATTCATATTGTAAAATCAATGTTATGTAACTCTGAGAGTGTACCCATTTGTACACTCTCAGAGTTACAGACCCATAAGGGTCCATTTGGTTCCTGTCCATCATTTAGCTGGGGACCCCCTGGAACCCCCTCAAGTACCCCTGGGGGTCCCCGGACCCCACTTTGAGAACCAACGGTTTAAAGAGAACATTTGCAACTACGATCTGTTTCTGGGGGTCTCTGGAACAAAACATGTTGAGATGGGGGTCCGCGTTAACAATGAAACATGTTATTAATACATGTTTCAGTACACATAACCAGTGTAGATTTAACACTGAAACATGGTATTAATACATGTTTCAGTACACATAACCAGTATAGATTTAACAATGAAACATGGTATTAATACATGTTTCAGTACACATAACCAGTATAGATTTAACAATGAAACATGGTATTAATACATGTTTCAGTACATAACTGATACATTGTGACAATGATGATTTCACTACACAACTCTTTCACACATCCAAGGGCGAAGGTCAGAACATGGAGAGTCACCCCATCTGCTGTCAGACCCTTCATAATTATAATAGAAAGCACAGTCTTCCTTTCCTCTATAGTCATCAGGCTCATCATATCTCCAGATCCTGTAGAAATAAAGAACATTTCATTCATTTCAATACATTTACAACAATGATTTATTTTCTCTGTAAATGTTTAGTTTTTTTAACCTCTTAAACCCTGGAGTCTCTATGTGGAGCATGTTACTATAGATGAATATATTGTGAAAAGCTTCTCTCTCTCTCTTTCTCTTTCTCCCGCCCCCCCCCTCTCTCTCTCTCTCTCTTTTTTACCCTCTCTTTCTTTCTCTCTCTCTCATATCTCTCTTGTACTCATCCCTCTCTCGTTCTCTCTCTCTCTCTCTCTCTCTCTCTCTCTCTCTCTCTCTCTCTCTCCTCTCTCTCTCTTTTTTCCCTCTCTTTCTTTCTCTCTCTCATATCTCTCTCTTGTACTCTCCCCTCTCTCATTCTCTCTCTCTCTCTCTCTCTCTCTCTCTCTCTCTCTCTCTCTCTCTCTCTCTCTCTCTCTCTCTCCCTCTCTCTTTCTCTCTCCCCTCTCTCTCTCTCTCTCTCGTAAGTCTTACGTTGGTGAGGTCAGTGGTGTTCCATCCACCCACTTAAAGGATCCTTCCTCTTCTCTGTCAGTCAAACCAATCCACACGTGGTGGCCTCTGGGAACAACTCTCTCAACAAGGTCCTGGACAGAAAAGCTGTTGGTTACTTAAAGCTACAATCAGTGAGTTTTATGTCTTCTCCTTGCAACTATAACACAGGATTTGAACCCGGGTCTCTGGTGTGGGTAACACTACTTGTCAACCAGTGGGTTGAGTAGGTAGTGTAGTTAGACAACCTCCAACCACTGTATATGTACTTTAACATATTCTACCACAGATTGTATAAGTTATATTGTATTAACATACTCTACCATACAGAATGTATAAGTTATATTGTATTAACATACTCTACCATACAGATTGTATAAATTATATAGTTCTAGATTGCAGCTTTAATTACAATAGATTTGTCTCTTAAAGCGTAACATCATTAACGTCATGCACTAATGCGCGCACACACACACACACACACACCCACACACACACACACACACACACACACACACACACACACACACACACACACACACACACACACACACACCTGTTTTTCTTTGCTCTTCATGATGATCAGGTCTGATTGTTTGTCTCTACAGGCTTGTCTGCTGTCATCCCAGGTTTTCTCCTCTGCTCTCATCCCAGGTTTAGAGAGGTAATAACACACACCACCATCTAAGGTAAATCCATGTGGTTCTAATAACAAAAATAATGGATTGATTAATTGAATACTTTATTAGTCAGAAATGTTAAACAGCCCGGGTACAGTAAGACATTAAGGGCCCTATGCTGTGCCCAAGTCGCGCTACCCACTATTTGGGGATTTAGCATGGCCGTTGTTATCTTCCAACACCAGCCTTATCCCTAAAACACCTGTGCTACCCGTTACATTATGCATATATGTGGTTTGGGCGTTACATTAATAAAAAACAATCAGCATGCCAGGTGCCATTGCCTTTAAGAGGAGCATAAGCCGTTATGTCCAGGGCTATCTTACGCTCTCTCCCTCCCTGCCCATGGAAGAGCGAAGAGGCAGTCCCACGTTGCCTTGGAATAAAATTATATTTGATTCACAGAATTATCAAAGATCAAACTACCTCTTATTTGTCTTTGATAAGCTTAACTGGCAACTGCTGATAAAAAACACAACTTATTGACACAAGGAATTAACAGTCACACTTTTGTGCATTAAAGTCAAATTTTAATGACAATCACTTCATTCAGAAGTGTTGCTCTGTTTGACTCTGCAGCCTCACTGAGGCACTTATGTAATATCGTACACTACGCTACCCGGCGCTTGCGTCCAAAGCTCTAGCTTTTGATTGCCCTTCAATAAAACCATATTTGATAGACATAGGTATCACACATATGTTACTGATTATAGAAAATGTTATATTATTGTAATCCGTTCTTTATTTCCTGCTCATAAAACTGAAGTGTGTGGGTTTGGAGTGAATGGCTGTGTGCAGCACAAATCATTGTCTTTGAATAGACTAACATCTTATATAAACACAATCGACACGAGGAATTAACACTCTCACTTCTGCTGATTATTAGTCTGGTTCCAGACCATAGACCCCGCCCACTCTCTGAGTGAGCTCCTCTTGGTCTGGTGTCATAATGTGAGCCTATGGCTTTTCACGGTAGAAGAAAAATCTGTCAAATCAGAGTCGGAGGTGGTGGGGGTGGGTCTAACGACAAGCCAATCAGCGAATATCTGCTAAAACAAGCTGTGCGATGACGTCAGATGTAGGCGGATCCGTGGATCTCTTGTGATTGGTTTAGGGAG
This sequence comes from Gymnoscopelus microlampas, assembly GCF_963454915.1. Lineage (NCBI taxonomy): Eukaryota > Metazoa > Chordata > Actinopteri > Myctophiformes > Myctophidae > Gymnoscopelus > Gymnoscopelus microlampas. Next base: position 60,215,933 of record NC_139939.1, read on the forward strand.
CGGACACTGCAGCCAATGGCAGACTGAAGCTCCACGCAGCTCCAGGCTGATTATCAGGCTGGCTAGCTGATTATACCAACATTTGAATGACAAAGATTATAGTTGAGAATTAATTACGAGTGAGAGAGACCTCTGAAGTGATTCACTGCCATTGACACATATATTCATCATTCCAATCCAAGGCTCAGAGCACCATTGACGCGGTGTTTTCAGTGGTTTACGATAGAAGGGCGCTCTTCGGCAACCTTTGAGTGTACCCGGGACTCACAAAGAAGAATACACCCGGAAATCACGTGATCTAAACAAGTTCCAGCCCGTCCGATCTATTGGTTTTTTTTATAAAAAAAGATATATATCTCTGATTTCTTTTCCCAGATTTTGGTGAAAACAATTGAGTTACATTCAATATTCAACTGCAGATGAATGAGGAATGGAATAAAAGAGACTCCACGAAACGACAGCAAAACAATATAAAAAATCTGTCCATTGAGTCCAAAACACCAGTGTCTTTTCTATCTCTTCACGTTCTATATGCTCTCCCTCTATGGTTATAGAAGAAGACAATACACTTTTAAAACACTTCCAGGCTAAACCGTCTCAGACATCTGATCATTAAATCTGCTTTGAAAAAAACATTCTGTGGGTCTCCAAAGATTAGTAAAAATGCTCAAAAACGCTGGCGGTGGCTGCAGAGTGTTCTGTAAAACTCTAGTGGTCTCCTGATAGATGTTTTTACATTAACCTCCCCTTGTGGTCTCCTGATAGATGTTTTTACATTAACCTCCCCTTATGGTCTCCTGATAGCAGGGGCGGACTGGCCATTTGGCGTAGCCTACCGGGCAAATGCCCGGTGGGCCGCTGGGCCAGTGGGCCACTAGGCCCCAAAAAAAAAAAAAAAAAAAAAATGTTTTTTTTTTTTTTTAGAAAAATATTTTTGCTCCCGTTTTAGGATTATTACGGTCATTTCCGGGTCGCGCGGCCCAATTATTAGTTACGTTAATGTTTGGGCTGGGATGCTTTCCAGCAGGGGCCTCAGTGCGGCTGCAGAGTTCATGTGCAGGGCTGGGCTGAAGCAGTGAAACGTTAACCTCCCCTTATGATCTCCTGATAGATGTTTTTACATTAACCTATTATATATTTTTTGTTGCTCAGATTAATGATAAATGATGAACAACATGAAAGAACAATAAATAAAAACAGTAACGTCTCACTGACCACACAGCCTCCTCTTCAGCTCTACTGGGGTTTCAGTTGGTTTGGTTTCAGTTGGTGTGGTTTCAGTTGGTTTGGTTTCAGTTGGTTTGGTTTCAGTAGGTTTGGTACATCTGGACTCTAAGTCGTCACAATGTCCAGTCAGGTTGTTGTATCTGGACTGTAGCTGGTCCAGGTCTTTGACCAGCTTGTCTTTCTCTTTCATCCATTCTGTAAGAAGGACAATCAACAAACTGAAGAGTTTTACGTACAACTGTGTTCTGATGTGTCCTCCTCAAGGTACGTTCAGACCTGAAGATATATATGTTTTCTAGTCGCTTCAATCGCTTCACTTTGGTCGCTCTGGTAAGCGTCGTTGGTAAAAACAATATGTACCGTCGCTCCAGTCGCTTGTTTGCGACGCGGCCGTGGGAAAAATCACCCTTGTTGTCAAAAACACAGCGACCGACCGTGTGTTTTCCTTCACCCTGACCCGGCCGACCACTGTCCTGCCAGGACATGACAGAGCACAGAGCAGGTCCTGGTCCTCCCCGCTCCCATCACGTCACCTCAATACAACATTTGTTGACTCAAATACCAATTGGTAATTTACCATGTTAATTTAACTATGTAAATGGTCCCGGGTCCATTTGGTTCTAGTATGTCTGGCCTATTTGGTTCTAGTATGTTCCTCTTTGTCTGGCCTACTTGTTGTTAACTAGTTGTACGAACGCTTGTTTTATTGTTGTATTGCTTTATTGGATTTTGTTTAGTTGATACAATTATTTGTTTTAGCTCTTGCTCATTTGATTTAGCTTTTTTGTCTCACCTGTCTAAGGAAATAGGAAGCTGATATATTGCACTTTTACCTTAGCCCTAGGTATACTCTTGGTTGCTTGTTTTTGCAGAAAATGCACTTCAAACTTCTGGTGATTAGTAGTTTTCATTCCCTACCTATGTTGAATGCACTTATTGTAAGTCACTTTGGATAAAAGCGTCTGCTAATTGACTGTAATGTAATGTATGTGGGCTACCCTCTCTGTTTTACAAGTACAAAAACACCCGAAATGAAATAAATTAAAGAAAGATTGAGCAACTAGGCTCAAAAGCTCGATTATAAACATTGTTTATAATCAAGCTGTCAAAAACACAGACCGAGTCGGGGGGGTGGGGGGGGTGTTTCTCCTCATTCCCAGCCTGCAGCTGTAGCCTACTGCCTGGCATTGCCAGACTGATGGATTCATCATGTTCCTCCACGGGTATCAGTCTGGACTTCGGCTCATAGGCGAGAGTATGAGAAATACGAAAAATGACCGGGCCAATCAGTGACTGCGTTTCAACTGCTGTCCGTACAACAGTCATTTTCTGATCGAGCAGGACCACCTACCGCCCGCTCGGCGAGGTGTCACCTTCGGCTCGGGACACGGTAGTAAATAGAACACAGTGTGTTGCCCCCGATGTGACTATAGTGTCATGGCAAACCCCTGACCAGTGTTGGTGCCAAGCTTGGTGCAGATCAGAGCAACGGTGCGCCTCGCAGGTCTGCATGTTTGTGACGACCATCGTCGGTTGGCAACTTTAATATAGGATGTAAGACATTAAACAGTCATCTGTCTTACATGCATTGACTGAACACCATTCTGGTCTAATTACCTTTCATTTCTTTCGTCAAGTTCTCCACCTGGTCTTCAGTGATACCCAGTCTGGTCTGGAGGACTTCCACTTGCTTCTGGCTGACACTCAACTTGGCAGCCATTACTGAGGAGAGAAAATGAATAAATGAATGAATGAATGAATGAATGAATAAATGAATGAATGAATGAATGAATGAATGAATGAATGAATGAATGAATGAATGAATGAATGTCACAGAGAAACATGAAGAGTTTTAAACCAACCTTCGTTGTCTCCTCTCAATACTCTGACCTCCCTCCAAACATCGCTCAGTGAGGGGGTCTCCTGAGCCCCCCCCGCCTCACACACACACAACAGTACGACAAGCAAAGCTGGACCACCCGTCATTGTGGACTAATGACTCTTAACTGTGTCAATCAGCTCCATTTATACATTGTTCCTGCTAGGTTGTCTTGTTCTGATTGGAAGCTGGTGTAAGGCGACATGTTTACAGCTACACTGATTGGTTGGGTGGTTCAGACACACACACACACACACACACACACACACACACACACACACATACGCACACGCACACGCACACGCACACACACACACACACACACACACACACACACACACACGTTTCTGTCATGCTATTAGTGATGAAATGGAACACAGTCAAATATTAACGTGTGTGTGTGTGTGTGTGTGTGTGTGTGTGTGTGTGTGTGTGTGTGTGTGTGTGTGTGTGTGTGTGTGTGTGTGTGTGTGTGTGTGTGTGTGTGTGTGTGTGTGTGTGTGTGTGTGTGTGTGTGTGTACAGTACAAAGGGTATGCTTTTCTCCTCAAAAACTTTGCATCTGAGTTGGCTCCTGTGTGGCAACCAATATTTCAAACCTCTGTAGACACACACACAATTCCTCTGAGTTGGAAAACCTCACACATAAAACCACTACCCAAAATCCAATGTCCAAAAGAACATAAGGATTATAGACCCATAGCTCTCACTTCAGTGACCATGAAATCACTGGAAAGAATACTGTTGCAACATCTTGTTATAACTAAAGACAAATCTGACCCCTGTCAGTTTGCTTATAAGAAAGGTTGCGGTACAGAGGATGCGGTTGTCACACTGGTCCACTTCATTACAAAACACCTAGATAAGTCTAATAAGAATCATGCAAGGGTGCTGTTCTTAGACTTCTCTTCAGCCTTCAATACAATACAGTCTGATATTCTGGTGTCAAAGATGGTACAGTTGGAACTGAATCCAAACTTAATTCACTGGTATGCTTCCTTCCTTACTAACAGAGTACAGAGGGTGAAAGTGAACAAAACCCTCTCCTCAGCATTAACCACTAATGTTGGTGCTCCCCAGGGTTGTGTAAGCTCAGCTGTACTTTCACCCTTTATACTGACAGCCATTTAAGGCTTTAAAAACAAAAAGTAACATTTCGTCACCTTGTCAAACTAATGGCCTAAGTCATTTTTGGAGGAAAATTATATTTTTTGCCTATAAGTTCAGCTCCTCATGACACTGGACCACCTCTGGTAAAATCACCTATATCCTAATTCAGGGGTGTTCAACCTTTTCAGGCCAAGGACCCCCTAACTGAGAGAGGGATGAAGCAGGGACCCCCCACTATATATTACATAAACGTGTGTTGCAGATTAAAGCTTTTCATAGATGTTGGATTCACGTTAATGTGTATTTTCAGACATTTAACCACTTAAACCGTCAATACTTAGTAAACTTTCACTCTGTACTTGCAGCTCTTTTTCCCCCTCTTTGCCGAAAATAGCAGATCTACAAGCTCACAACGCCTCGCAGCGCGAGGCGTTGTGAGCTTGTAGATCGGCTGTTTTCGGCTAAAGTTGTCCTTAGAATAGGGATGCTAGGGTTCCAGTGGTTAATGTAAAAAACAATGATCCTATCACAAAGATATTTGGCGGACCCCCTGTGGCAACTCTGAGGACCCCATAGGGGTTCCCGGACCCCCTGTTGAAGACCCCTGTCCTAATTGAAAAGGATCATGCTGTTCACTCCCCTTTTAGTATAATAGCCTAACTCCCTAGTGTGACTCCAGGCCAAAATAGGCCTTTTTTTTGCCTAAGTCACAATAATTAATCCTATTTAAACCTATTTAAATCTCTTATGTTACATAACTGACAGACAGTGTTATTTCTATTTAAATAGTCATAATTTGTTATAAACGTTTTGGGTGAAATGATTAAGAAATATATCGTTTTGTTTTGGATCAGTTTTTTATTTTTCCTAAAAAACTTTAAAAAAATGACTTTTGACCATTAGTTTAGTTTAGCAAGGTGACGATTTCAAAATCAATGCCATGTTTCACTGGTAACCATGCAGTTCAGTTGGGCCAGAACTGATGAGTTCCAGTCAGGAGTCTGGCAGCTGAGCATTGGACCATCTGCAGACGGGAGAGAGAGAGTGAACTGAGCCAGCCCGTGTGTGTGTGTGTGTGTGTGTGTGTGTGTGTGTGTGTGTGTGTGTGTGTGTGTTCAGAGAGTATGTTTGTGTAGCACACGTCATCAGTTTTGTGAAGTGATTATGTGTGCTACACAAACATACTCTTTGAACACACACACACACACACACACACACACACACACACACACACACACACACACACACACACACACACACACACACACACACACCATTGGGAACAGACACCATGAGACTAGACATACAATTAAGATGTATTTATTTGTGTCAGTAGGATAAACATGTTTCTTGTCTCACAGTGATGGAGCAGAAAGGAAACACATTATTTGATACATATTTACAGCTCAAACTCAACACATTTTGACCTGATGGTCAAGATTCCATTTCTCCCCTGAGCAAGCAGGCATGAGGCTCTATTGGCTCAGTGGTAAAAATGTCAGCACGTACGCAGGAAACCGGGTTCAAATCCGGGGTAGAGGAGAACAGTTTAAAAAGTACTTTTGACCTGATGGTCAAGATTACATTTAGACAATATTTGCCTTTGACATGTAGTTGAGTGAAAGTTATTAGTATAACAAAATAAAGAATACTCAAAGTACAGATACTCACACAATGTACTTAACTCATTCACTGTGCTATGAGCTTGTAGATCTGCTATTTTTTTTTTAATCCTCAATTTTTGTTCAAATCTTTGAATATGTATATATATTTTAAAGCTATTATATTTTTTAACTCAAATCTTTGCTTCTGGGGGATTCTACAAAAAACTGTTTTTCTTAAAAACGAATGTTTCTATATCAGTTGTTCTCAAACTTTTTCATCTCAAGGACCCCCAGAATTATATGTATTTGGCCGCGGACCCCCACCTTAAAATAAGTTGTTCTAGGTAAAACCCTACTCACTTTCAAAACTGCCCTAAAGATACACCTTCAGGAGGCTGCAATTGATAAATGGCCCCTGTCCAAGTCCTAACCTACCCCACCCCCCTACCCCCCCTCTCTCTTTCTTCTTTTTGTACATATTTTTCACTCTTCATACCAGTAACCTGTAAACTGATTGTATGACATTCTATAGTAGTGTGTATATCTGTCTGTCTCTTATATGTCATCATGATTTGTGTGCGTGGGGAACTCATTTGAAACAAGCTCAGTGCTTTAATGAGTCTTCCAGTTTAGTAGACCTTGTATTGTGAATTTGTACTTCCATGTACTGTTGTTCTCATGTCTTACTAAATAAAGTACATCAATCAATCAATCAATCACTATTAAGAAAACAAGAAGATATGTTGACAAAGACACTCCATACATTTGGAAACATAATTTTATTTAAATCAATATCGTCTCCAGTTAATGTAGGAATATTTTAAAAGTAGGCTAACTCTCATATCCTCTCATAGGGAATGCATTAAGAGCTGCAGTTCATCGTTCTAACGGACCCCGAGTAGCGGCGCTATCTCAAAAGTGGGCGTGAATTTGTAGGCCTTCCGTTTCCGGCCGTGTGTCTCTATTAGACCCAAAACATGATTGATTTAACAATTAGTATTAATACATGTTTCAGTACATAACTGATACATTGTGACAATGATGATTTCACTACACAACTCTTTCACACATCCAAGGGCAAGTGTCAGAACATGAATAGTCAAACCATCCTCGATCAGACCCTCCTCCACCATTATAATGGGCAACACAGTCTTCGTTTCCTCCTCCATTAGGCTGACCAGGGTTCCAGAACCTGTAGAAATAAAGAACATTTCATTCATTTCAATACATTTACAACAATGATTTATTTTCTCTCTAAATGTTTAGTTTTTTAACCTCTTAAACCCTGGAGTCTCTATGTGGAGCATGTTACTATAGACAGGGGTGCACATAACTTTTTAGGTCTGGTGCTCAGAAGAGCACCTGGAGATGTGACTTGGTGCGCAACAAATAAATGGTCCCGTCCCGTATTGTCAACGGGGGGGGGGGGAGTCTCAGCACGGTGCCCACCGGACAGTTTTGTCAACGGGGGGGGGTGCAGCTGCGCGAGGGAAAAATAAAAAGAGGACGCTCTGCTTGCAAATTCCGCCGATTTTCGCGGTTTTTTTTTTCTCTCATATCGTTTGGTGAAGCCCCCAAGGTTGGTGCCCTGTGCTGCGCTGCTTTTATCCGCCATTGGGACGTTCACGGCATATTTTGCACCATCACGCTGCGTTCATCATCGGTGACGAGTGCCTCTAACAGCCGCTGCTGGCTGCGTGCACGCAGCGAGGAGACACTGACACAATCACGTGCAGCATGCGTCCTCGATCTCCAAACTTTTATTTTTTATTTTTACTAAAAAATAAAAGCTTGGAAATTCCTGTCCCAGCTGTAGGTGCGCAAAAGCGCCTCGCGTCGTCTGATGTGGTGCTCATTTTTTATTTTGGGTGCGCATGCGCACCTGCGCACCAGTTATGTGCACCCCTGACTATAGATGAACACAAAATGACTCTTTGTCTATGAATCAGTCACCCCATGGAGACTTGAATTCATAGATATTTTTATTTTTTCTCATTCCTAAACCTCTCTCTCTCGCCCCACCTCTCTCTCTCTCTCTCTCTCTCTCTCTCTCTCTCTCTCTCTCTCTCTCTCTCTCTCTCTCTCTCTCTCTCTCTCTCTCTCTCTCTCTCTCTTTTTGTTTTTGTGGGCATTATTATCAGTGAGGTGAGTTTATTATTATTAATGAAGTCTTACGTTGGTGAGGTCAGTGGTGTTCCATCCACCCACTTAAAGGATCCTTCTCTGTCTCTGTCAGTCAAACCAATCCACACGTAGCCTCTGGCAGTACTACTGGGAACAACTCTGTCAACAAGGTTCTGGACAGAAAAGCTGCTGGTTACTTAAAGGGGTTTTAGGCAACTTCAGAGATCAAAAAAAGAAAAGAAATGTTGTCAAACAGATTCAAACTTGGCTCCGCCCCTCCACTCCACCCCCACCTGCACGGATGAGCACACACGCACATGCATTTCATTTCACCGTACCTTCTAACCAGCACGTTGTGAAACTTTGTTGACTTTGATTCTGGAGAGGTTGAGTAATATCACTTGATCAATCCTTTTTTAACATTTAGTTTTAACATAAAAATCAGTGATTTTTGTGGCCGCACACCACATGTTCTACCATACAGATTGTATAAGTTATATTGTATTAACATACTCTACCATACAGATTGTATAAGTTATATTGTATTAACATACTCTACCATACAGATTGTATAAGTTATATTGTATTAACATACTCTACCATACAGATTGTATACATTATATTGTATTAACATACTCTACTAAACAGTATTTAGTATTTATATACTATTCCTACAGGTTGGTTAGAATTTGGAAAATCAGCTTTAAGTACAAACTGTACAATAGATGTATGTCTTAACACACACACACACACACACACACACACACACACACACACACACACACACACACACACACACACACACACACACACACACACCTGTTTTTCTTTGCTCTTCATGATGATCAGGTCTGCTTGTCTGTCTCTACAGTATTGTCTGCTCTCATCCCAGGTTTTCTTCTCAGTAGGTTTAGAGATGTAATAACACACACCACCATCTAATGTAAATCCATGTGGTTCTAATAACAAAAAGAATGGATTGATTAATTGAATACTTTATTAGTCAGAAATGTTAAACAGCCCGTGGTACAGTAAGACATCCACCCACTTAAAGGATCTGAAGCTCCACGCAGCTTCAGGCTGATTATCAGGCTAGCTGATTATACACCGGCTTCAAATGCTATCAATGCATTGAATGGGAGATTATCACGTTTTATCAGACCATTGAATGGGGCGAGTAGGTGAGGAGTAGACGATACACGGACCTACCGTGATTTGTCAGACCATTCATTGGGCGTAATCAGGAGCTACTGACCTACTTTGGAGGCAGAGCAGTCCCCAAACATTTACGATTTACGATTCTGTGCCTATCGGTACATAACTCCAACGGCGCTGAGTAGGCTCAGGCGAGCGTCGCACCGCTCAGGATGGCAACTCGGTCACTTTAGCTCCCTCGGTGGTCCTTCGCGGGGCTCCAGCTCGCCTGAGACTGCACGCCTCCGTCATGGTCCCAAACCAAAACAACCAAAACCAAAACCGAAACTGAACTATGTATGTAATCTCCGTTGGTAGGTCAGTATGTCTTGATAACACCCAATGAATGGTCTGATAAATCGCGGGTAGGTCAGTAGGTCGCCTACTTCGCCCATTCAATGGTCTGTTAAATCTCCCATTGAATGCATTGATAGCATCCGAATCAGGTGCACCATACCAACATTTGAATGACAAAGATTAGTTGAGAATTAGGAGTGAGAGAGACCTCTGAACTCATTCACTGTCATTGACACATATATTCATCATTCCAATCCAAGGCTCAGAGCGCCATTGACGTGGTGTTCTTTTCCCAGATTTTGGTGAAAACAATTGAGCTATATTCAATATTCAACTGCAGATGAATGAAGAATGGAAGAAAAGAGACTCCACGAAAGGACAGCAAAACAATATAAAGAATATGTCCATTGAGTCCAAAACACCGGTGTCTTTTCTATCTCTTCACGTTCTATATTTTCTCCCTCTATGGTTATAGAAGAAGAAAATAAACTTTTAAAACACTTCCAGGCTAAACCGTCTCAGACATCTGATAATTACATTTATTTGAAGATCCGGATCCACGGATCCAGTCCGGGTTTTCTTCTTAATAAAAATAGCAAAATCAACAGGAGGTTAACATTTTTATTAAAAATAAAAAAAAACAGTTCTGGGTTTGGTGATGTTCTATATTGTCTGAATCAACTTTGTTTGTGTTTGTTTTAAGTGCTAAAATAGTGACTTTGAGAGCTGTTTCACCGTACAATGTAAGTCAATGAGGAGCATATTTTGAATTATCAATTTCTAATCAATGGAGCAATTATTTTTGATTTCTTGTCAACCTTTGGAGTTACAACCCAAACCTCTACCAAAGTGGTCTTGCCCTTTAATAGATGGTCTCAGGGCATTTCATATGTTGGTGGCAGAGTAGTATTATGAGAGTTTTCTCATGTTTGAACTAAATATGGGTGGTACCGTGTTCACTCCCTCTAGTGGCTGTGGGTGTCTTTCACTTGTATTGTATTATTTGTGTTGCTCAGATTAATGATAAATGATGAACAACATGAAAGAACAATGAATAAAACAGTAATGTCTCACTGACCACACAGCCTCCTCTTCAGCTCTTCTGGGCTTTCAGTTGGTTTGGTTTCAGTTGGTTTGGTTTCAGTTGGTGTGGTTTCAGTAGGTTTGGTACATCTGGACTCTAAGTCGTCACAATGTCCAGTCAGGTTGTTGTATCTGAACTGTAGCTCTTTCATCCATTCTGTAAGAAGGACAATCAACAAACTGAAGAGTTTCACGTACAACTGTGTTCTGATGTGTCCTCCTCAAGGTACGTTCAGACCTGAAGATATATATGTTTTCTAGTCGCTTCATTCGCTTCACTTTGGTCGCTCTGGTAAGCGTCGTTGGTAAAAACAATATGTACCGTCGCTCCAGTCGCTTGTTTGCGACGCGGCCGTGGGAAAAATCACCCTTGTTGTCAAAAACACAGCGACCGACCGTGTGTTTTCCTTCACCCTGACCCGGCCGACCACTGTCCTGCCTGGACATGACAGAGCACAGAGCAGGTCCTGGTCCTCCCCGCTCCCATCATGTCACCGACCTCAACACAACATTTGTTGACTCAAATACCAATTGGTAATTTACCATGTTAATGTAACTATGTAAATGGTCCCGGGTCCATTTGGTTCTAGTATGTAGGCTACCCTCTCTGTTTTACAAGTATAAAAACACCCGAAATGAAAGAAACGAAAGAGAGATCGAGCAACTAGGCCCATGTTCTATTTAACGACTAAACGTAGCTTACAATGTTATTTATCCATCTCATCATTGTTTATAATCAAGCTGTAGCCTACTGCCTGGCATTGCCAGACTGATGGATTCATCATGTTCCTATCAGTCTGGACTTCGGCTCATAGGCAGAGAGTATGAGAAATACGAAAAATGACCGGGCCAATCAGTGACTGCGTTTCAACTGCTGTCCGTACAACAGTCATTTTCTGATTGAGCAGGACCACCTACTGCCCTGGGAGATGGAGCAGGACCACCTACCACCCACTCGGCAAGGTGTCACCTTCGGCTTGGGACACGGTAGTAAATAGAACACAGTGTGTTGCCCCTGATGTGACTAGTTAGCCTGGTAAACCCTCCCTCCGGAAATCTCATTTCCATTTGATTCCAGAAGTGAGTCTGGCCTGATTGCCCTTTGTAGGGGTTTGTAGAATAATTACCAGCTAACCGAGCCTATCAGCGTCGTCGCTCATCGTTCTGTGATTGACAGCGACAGTTTGCCAATCAGGTGGCGAGTTCGAGTGAGCCCGAATGGGACCGAGTGCAGCCTGAGTGCAGCCGACAAAAAAACGAACGGCAGCCATTGTTGTTTGTGCGAGTGCCTTCACATCTTACTTTCGGTTTTAAAGCGGTCTCAAACTTCTTTTTTGAGGCACGGAATTTACTTTTAAGATATCGTTTGGATAGAATGTAGTTGTTTCACTTCGTATATATGTGGTCAATTAATCATGACAGAGCCTATTAAAAAAAACATTTTTAGAGAACCGGTAGGGGCTGGTAGTGACACACATGTATCCGAATAAGGCAACCTATTTTGGGCATGGCCGTCTCAAAAGTCCCGTTGCGTCACATAGCCTGGAGGTGGTAAAAATGAACTGCTGATTGGCTGAAGGGGAAAAACGATCATTGGCTGAAGGGGTTGTCAGTCAACGGTATTACTCCCGCCCAACTCCAGCCCACAGCCAATATTGCAGAATGGGCGATCAGGCCAGACTCACTCCAGAAATCAAATGGAAATGAGATTTCCGGAGGGAGGGTTTACCAGGCTAGTGACTAGTGTCATGGCAAACCCCTGACCAGTGTCGGTGCCAAGCTTGGTGCAGATCAGAGCAACGGTGCGCCTCGCAGGTCTGCATGCTACGCTTGTGGCGTCCATCGTCGGTTGGCAATTTTAATATAGGACAGTGGTTTTCAACCTTTTTCAGGCAAAGGACCCCTAAATTTATATGCATTTTGGCTGCGGAACCCCATCTGAAAATGTTGTGCCAGGGACCCCCAGAAGCAAAGATTTGAGTTAAAATGTTCGCTTTAAAAACATATACATATTTAAAGATATGCACACATTTTCAATATTTTTCAAAAATAGCAGATCTACAAGCTCGGTGCCGCGCTATGAGCTTGTATATCTGCTATTTTTGAATAGCCAAAGCTAAGTGGTTAAAATGATTGTGACGCTATGTTAACTACTTTTGCTGGGGACCCCCGTGTATCCCCTCAAGGACCACTGGTGGTCCCCGGACCACTGGTTGAGAACCACTGATATAGGATGGTAAGACATTAAACACTGTCATCTCATCTCTTACATGCATTGATTGAACACCATTCTGGTCTAATATGTTTTCACTCCCCCCCCCCCCCCCCCTCGGCCAAGCTAACATTGGTCAAGCCTCACGTGACACGTGACAATACGTTGAAAGAGTGTGCTCTGATTGGCTAGTGAGACGCATGACGTATAGCGGCCTATAAATAGATGTGTCACTTTCAAAGTGAGGTAAGACAGGAATAATCACGAAATGGCTGAGAAATGGCGGAGCAATACATTATGTAGACACACTTAAAGAACATTGTTTGCAGACAATGTGCCATCTGACGTACACACTATCATCAAAGTTCCAATCTTGGAATAAATTCCAATATTTGCTGGCGGAGACTTGTGCTCCGAGGAGCACATTTTCTAATTACCTTTCATTTCTTTCGTCAAGTTCTCCACCTGGTCTTCAGTGGTACTGAGTCTGGTCTGGAGGACTTCCACTTGCTTCTGGCTGACACTCAACTTGGCAGCCATTACTGAGGAGAGAACATGAATGAATGAATGAATGAATGAATGAATGAATGAATGAATGAATGAATGAATGAATGAATGAATGAATGAATAAATGAATGAATGTCACAGAGAAACATGAAGAGTTTTAAACCAACCTTGGTTGTCTCCTCTCAGGTCTTCCACCATGCCTCTCAATACTCTGACCTCCCTCCAAACATCGCTCAGTGAGGGGGTCTCCTGAGCCCCCCCCGCCTCACACACACACAACAGTACGACAAGCAAAGCTGGACCACCCGTCATTGTGGACTAATGACTCTAACTGTGTCAATCAGCTCCATTTATACATTGTTCCTGCTAGGTTGTCTTGTTCTGATTGGAAGCTGGTGTAAGGCGACATGTTTACAGCTACACTGATTGGTTGGTTGGTTCACACACAAACACACACACACACACACACACACACACACACACACACACACACACACACACACACACACACACACACACACCGTTTGTTTCTGTCATGCCATTAGTGATGAAATGGAACACAGTCAAATATTAACCTGTGTGTGTGTGTGTGTGTGTGTGTGTGTGTGTGTGTGTGTGTGTGTGTGTGTGTGTGTGTGTGTGTGTGTGTGTGTGTGTGTGTGTGTGTGTAGCACATTTAAAAACAACAGAAGTTGACCCAAAGTGCTTTGCATACACAATAGCGTCGTAACAACCTACTAAAACACAGCATAGTAAAAGAAACATAAAGCTATACCTAAAAAAAAAACATAAATAGGAGAACATGAAAGCAATAGAAAAAAAATACATTTAATATATTCAATGGCCACATGTTCATTGACCTCAGACTGAGCTGAAGGCAATGGAGAAGAGGTGGGTTTTTAGGGTGGATTTAAACCTTTCAATGGTGGAGCTGGACTTAATGTGCAGTGGGGAGATTGTTCCAGAGTATGGGGGCAATAACAGAAAAATGCCCTAAAGGTCACCTTTAGTTCTAAGGTTTGTTGGGGGAACGGCAAGGACCATTTGGGAAGATGACCTGGCTGAGAAGAGATGCAGAAACCAGATCAGAGACACTGTGGAGCGAGGCCATTTAAGGCTTTAAAAACAAAAAGTAACATTTCGTCACCTTGCTAAACTAATGGTCTAAGTCATTTTTCGAGGATTTTTTTTTTTTTTTGCCTATAAGTTCAGCTCCTCATGACACTGGACCACCTCTGGTAAAATCACCTATATCCTAATTCAGGGGTGTTCAACCTTTTCAGGCCAAGGACCCCCTAACTGAGAGAGGGATGAAGCAGGGACCCCCCACTATATATTACATAAACGTGTGTTGCAGATTAAAGCTTTTCATAGATGTTGGATTCACGTTAATGTGTATTTTCAGACATTTAACCACTTAAACCGTCAATACTTAGTAAACTTTCACTCTGTACTTGCTGCTCTTTTTCCCCCTCTTTGCCGAAAATAGCAGATCTACAAGCTCACAACGCCTCGCAGCGCGAGGCGTTGTGAGCTTGTAGATCGGCTGTTTTCGGCTAAAGTTGTCCTTAGAATAGGGATGCTAGGGTTCATAACTGAATACAAAGCGTATGTTTGTGTAGCACACGTCATCAGTTTTGTGAAGTGACTATGTGCGCTACACAAACATACTCTTTGAACACACAAACACACACACACACACACACACCATTGGGAACAGACACCGTGAGACTAGACATACAATTAAGATGTATTTATTTGTGTCAGTAGGATAAACATGTTTCTTGTCTCTCAGTGATGGAGCAGAAAGGAAACACATTATTTGATACATATTTACAGCTCAAACTCAACACATTTTGACCTGATGGTCAAGATTCCATTTCTCCCCTGAGCAAGCAGGCATGAGGCTCTATTGGCTCAGTGGTAAAAATGTCAGCACGTACGCAGGAAACCGGGTTCAAATCCGGGGTAGAGGAGAACAGTTTAAAAAGTACTTTTGACCTGATGGTCAAGATTACATTTAGACAATATTTGCCTTTGACAAAAATAAAGAATACTCAAAGTACAGATACTCACACAATGTACTTAACTCATTCACTGTGCTATGAGCTTGTAGATCTGCTATTTTTTTTTATCCTCAATTTTTGTTCAAATCTTTGAATATGTATATATATTTTAAAGCTATTATATTTTTTAACTCAAATCTTTGCTTCTGGGGGATTCTACGAAAAACGCTTTAAAGTGGTTCTCAAACCTTTTCATGTCAAGGACCTCCAGAATTATATGTATTTGGCCGCGGACCCCCACCTTAAAATTAGTTGTTCTAGGGACCCCCATGAAGCAAAGATTTGAGTAAAGAAATGTATATATATATATTCAAAGATTTGCACACATTTTCAATTTTTTTCAAAAAATAGCAGATCTACAAGCTGTGCCGCGCTACGAGCTTGTAGATCTGCTATTTCTGAATAGCCCCAGAGTATAACATAATGGTTACACAGATGTGCGTTCTCGGTCTACATGGGTTCAGTACAGTACAGTACAGTACAGTAGTGTAGTAATGTAATGCAGTATTAATGTAATGTAATAGTAATGTAATGCAGTATTAATGTAAACGTCCTCGGTCAGGGTTCTCCGCTAGGCTGAGTCTGTGGGCGGCGGATGACTGATCTTAGATAGATCTCCAAATGACACCGTAGCAGATCCTCTCCTGGCTGGTTTGGCCTGAAAAAAACAACAAACAAACACAAACAAAACAATAAGATAGCCAGATCAGTCATTTGTGACTATGCCCCAACATGTGACCATTTTATCTGTATACACCAGGGCCACTCAACTTAAGATGGCTCAGGGGCCACTCAGCAAAATACCAAAAGACCAAGGGGCCGCAAGCTAAAAACGACGGTCCTATTTTGGATTTTTCGATTTTGGAACACACACTACACATTGTTATTGTTATAAGAAAATGTACATTTTGACATCATATTCTAATAGAAATGAATAGCTGGGGGGGGGGGGGGGGGGCAATCCGCCCTCTAGATATATTATAACTCTATGCATTGTTCAGCTGTGTGCAATCTGCCATCTTTATATCCTGCAGAATGACACCAGACCATTATTGGTTGGGTAGCTTGTCAATCAAAAGCGGGGGGCGCGGAATGAATGCTATTGGTTGTGTAGCTTGTCAATCAAATCATCCCGCCCCTCCCAGAGCATAACCTACTTTATCGTCGATTATTTTAATCGTCAAAAAATGTAAATAAATGGGACCATAATTTACCAAAACACATATCATGGTGATTGAAAGGAGACTTTAAACTAGCGACTGGAAGCATATAGTATTTATGACAATGTTTATTAAGGTAACTAGTCTAGTGGAGGGGTGTGTGTGTGTGTGTGTGTGTGTGTGTGTGTGTGTGTGTGTGTGTGTGTGTGTGTGTGTGTGTGTGTGTGTGTGTGTAAATTGATCTATTGAAGATTCTGACTTTCAAATGTACATTTTTTGTTTTGATTGTATTGTTGTATTGTGCTTTTTGCTTTGGCAATGTAAACGTATGTTTTCTCATGCCAATAAAGCCCTTTGAATTGTGTGTGTGTGTGTGTGTGTGTGTGTGTGTGTGTGTGTGTGTGTGTGTGTGTGTGTGTGTGTGTGTGTGTGTGTGTGTGTGTGTGAGATTTAATGATGTAATAATCACAGTACCTGTGACTCATGAGGCTTCCAGCCAATCATGTAGAGGACCTCAAACGTAGCAGGAACAGATCCATCCTCATTTGCATACAGTTCTGAAGATCAAACACAATAACCAATCAATTCACTGATGATGCATAACCAATCAATTCACTGATGATGCATAACCAATCAATTCACTGATGATGCATAACCAATCAATTCACTGATGATGCATAACCAATCAATTCACTGATGATGCATAACCAATCAATTCACTGATGATGCATAACCAATCAATTCACTGATGATGCATAACCAATCAATTCACTGATGATGCATAACCAATCAATTCACTGATGATCCATAACTCAGTCGAACTACAAAGTCACTTGAATTTACAACTTCTCCAAAAATACCAATGTTTGTGGCCGTTCTGTATTTTAAAAGTCTCAACGTGTTTTCATAATAAGATGCATTTATCAGGATGTGTATACTTATTGTATCATCATACTGTGGTCTAAATGAATGACATAGGTTCATCAAATAGTAATACACAAATCCCTTCATATTAAACAGAAACCTGACAGAAAACATCAATAGGCTCAATATCAGATCAATAGGCACAGATCAATAGACACAGATCAATAGACACAGATCAATAGGCACCTTGGTAAATGGCGGCGGCAGCCAGGATGGTGTCTCTGTGGAGCATGGAGCGTCTCTTCCACGCACAGTTACTCTCCCCCATGCCTGGAAATATCAACCAGTCATCACTAAGACACAGTTACTCTCCCCCATGCCTGGAAATATCAACCAATCATCACTAAGACACAGTTACTCTCTCCGATGCCTGGAAATATCAACCAATCATCACTACGACACAGTTACTCTCTCCCATGCCTGGATAATAATACACTTTATTTGTATAATAATAGTAATAATAATAATACACTTTTTGTAGCACCTTTCATGACAGAAATGCAGTAAAAATGCAGCTCAAAGTGCTTTACAGAGCAAGAATAAAATTACAGTTACAACCAATTTAACAATAAAGCAAAAAAGAAAACCAAAAGCATAAAACAACATTAAAATAATAGCAAAAGGCAGTGAATCAGACAATACAGTGAGGACATGGGTAACAACACAGAGACTTAAAAATCTACCAAAAAAATCAGCTAAAAGCGAGAGTGAAGAAGTAGGTGTTGAGCTGTGCTTTAAAGCTATCCACAGAGGCTGTCTGTCTTAGGTGTAATGGTGCTTTAAAGCTATCCACAGAGGCTGTCTGTCTTAGGTGTAATGGTGCTTTAAAGCTATCCACAGAGGCTGTCTGTCTTAGGTGTAATGGTGCTTTAAAGCTATCCACAGAGGCTGTCTGTCTTAGGTGTAATGGTGCTTTAAAGCTATCCACAGAGGCTGTCTGTCTTAGGTGTAATGGTGCTTTAAAGCTATCCACAGAGGCTGCCTGTCTTAGGTGTAATGGTGCTTTAAAGCTATCCACAGAGGTCTGTCTTAGGTGTAATGGTGCTTTAAAGCTATCCACAGAGGCTGTCTGTCTTAGGTGTAATGGTGCTTTAAAGCTATCCACAGAAGCTGCCTGTCTTAGGTGTAATGGTGCTTTAAAGCTATCCACAGAGGTCTGTCTTAGGTGTAATGGTGCTTTAAAGCTATCCACAGAGGCTGCCTGTCTTAGGTGTAATGGCGCTTTAAAGCTATCCACAGAGGTCTGTCTTAGGTGTAATGGTGCTTTAAAGCTATCGACAGAGGCTGCCTGTCTTAGGTGTAATGGCGCTTTAAAGCTATCCACAGAGGTCTGTCTTAGGTGTAATGGTGCTTTAAAGCTATCGACAGAGGCTGCCTGTCTTAGGTGTAATGGCGCTTTAAAGCTATCCACAGAGGTCTGTCTTAGGTGTAATGGTGCTTTAAAGCTATCCACAGAGGCTGCCTGTCGTAGGTGTAATGGTGCTTTAAAGCTATCCACAGAGGTCTGTCTTAGGTGTAAT
This sequence comes from Gymnoscopelus microlampas, assembly GCF_963454915.1. Classification (NCBI taxonomy): domain Eukaryota; kingdom Metazoa; phylum Chordata; class Actinopteri; order Myctophiformes; family Myctophidae; genus Gymnoscopelus; species Gymnoscopelus microlampas. The sequence continues at coordinate 60,234,839 of NC_139939.1, forward strand.
GGTGCTTTAAAGCTATCGACAGAGGCTGCCTGTCTTAGGTGTAATGGCGCTTTAAAGCTATCCACAGAGGTCTGTCTTAGGTGTAATGGTGCTTTAAAGCTATCGACAGAGGCTGCCTGTCTTAGGTGTAATGGGAGTTCATTCCACGCTGTCGGTCCGTAGAAGCAGAATGCTGCTTCACCATGTTTTTTATATGTCATTGTAGGCACCTCCAGCAGGTCAGCACTTGAAGACCTGAGGGGCCGGTTTGGAACATATCTCTCTAGGCGGTCATAGAGGTAGGAAGGTGCCAGACCATTTAGAGCTTTATAAACTAGTAAAATAATTTTAAAATCAATCCTAAAAACAAACGGGAGCCAGTGTAGTGAAGCTAGAACTGGAGTGATATGTTCTCTCATCTTTGAGAACCAATGCTCTACTTGGTCAATTAAGAATAAACTTGCCTTGCAGGTCCGTCATGACTTCTATGATTCCAGGATAGTGGACCTGGATGTCATCAACGTCCTAGACACACACACACACACACACACACACACACACACACACACACACACACACACACACACACACACACACACACACACACACACACACACACACACACACATAAGTAATGATGAAGCAGAACAATAGCAGACAGAAGTGGAACCTTGAATACTGTGGAGGAGGTGGCCAATAGCAGTACAGGGGGTAAAACCAAGGGGCAAGTCTTAGATATTTACGATGAGGTTGACAAAATGGCCAGAGTGGCTGTTTTACCCTGCGCCGACCTGCGGTGTCAGAAAGAATTTATTTTAACGCAAGTGAATGGGTTTTTTGACAAACTTTAGACTAGATTTTCTTACTGTAATAAAAATTGTCATAAATTCTATATGCTTCCAGTCGCTAGTTTAAAGTCTCCTTTCAATCATCAGGATATGCGTTTTGCTAAATTATGGTCCTATTTATTTTAAGATTGACGATAAAGTAGGCTATTCTCTAGGAGGGGCGGGATGATTTGATTGACAAGCTACACAACCAATAGCATTCATTCCCCGCCCCCCGCTCTTGATTGACAAGCTACCCAACCAATAATGGTCTGGTCTCATTCTGCGTATTGAAAGATGGCGGACCTACAGTCTTGGTACAATCGGCTTAATTCGGCTTAATTTTCGGTCTGTAGAAAGCAGCGGAGTGGCTTTGTCCATCTCATTTATACAGTCTATGGGTAAAACATACTCTCTCGCCATGCCTTTCAGCCTGGTGGAGACAATAAACACAACGTACCACAGTGAGCATGCTGAAGCCAGCCTGTCCCAGCAGGTTGCCCAGGTCGGTGACAGCGGTGTAGGGGGAGACGTGGGGGGAGAAGCCCCCCTCCCGCTCCGTCTCAGCCAGCTGTAAGGAGCAACGCAGCTCATACAGCGTGTCCCCCCCTACCATGGCCCCGATGAACACCCCGTCTGGCTTCAGCACCTGGTGGATCTGATGGGGAGACCGTTTACAGCATTTATCTACCATGGGGAGGCCATTCACACAGCATTTATCTATGGGGAGACCGTTTACAGCATTTATCTATGGGGAGACCGTTTACAGCATTTATCTACTATGGAGAGGCCATTCACACAGCATTTATCTATGGGGAGACCGTTTACAGCATTTATCTATGGGGACACCGTTTACAGCATTTATCTATGGGGAGGCCATTCACACAGCATTTATCTATGGGGAGACCGTTTACAGCATTTATCTATGGGGAGACCGTTTACACAGCATGTATCTATGGGGAGGCCATTCACACAGCATATATCTATGGGGAGGCCATTCACACAGCATGTATCTATGGGGAGGCCATTCACACAGCATATATCTATGGGGAGGCCATTCACACAGCATGTATGTATGGGGAGGCCATTCACACAGCATATATCTATGGGGAGGCCATTCACACAGCATGTATGTATGGGGAGGCCATTCACACAGCATATATCTATGGGGAGGCCATTCACACAGCATGTATGTATGGGGAGGCCATTCACACAGCATGTATGTATGGGGAGGCCATTCACACAGCATATATCTATGGGGAGGCCATTCACACAGCATATATCTATGGGGAGGCCATTCACACAGCATGTATCTATGGGGAGGCCTTTCACACAGCATGTATCTATGGGGAGGCCATTCACACAGCATGTATGTATGGGGAGGCCATTCACACAGCATATCTATGGGGAGGCCATTCACACAGCATGTATCTATGGGGAGGCCAGTCACACAGCATGTATCTATGGGGAGGCCATTCACACAGCATGTATCTATGGGGAGGCCATTCACACAGCATGTATCTATGGGGAGGCCATTCACACAGCATGTATCTATGGGGAGGCCATTGAGTGTAAAGGTGTAAAGTTACCTGTCTCAGAGCTCCTGGCAGGTCATTGATCCAGTGCAGACTATAGCAGAGAAACACAGACAATACAACATCTTACTAAATAAACTATATGTCATTTTAAGATTTATTTGGCTGTTCAAAAATAGCAGATCTACAAGCTCATAGCGCGGCACCGAGTTGAGCGGCACTCAAATGTTTTCTTCTGGGGGGATTCCACACATGTCTTCTAAATCCTAACAGTTTTTTTTTTAAAACGTATGTTGCTATAATATCAGTGGTTCTCAAAACATTTTCATGTCAAGGACCCCCAAAATGATATGTATTCACAAAATACAAATGTCTTGTTCCAGGGACCCCCCCATCTCAACATGTCTTGTTCCAGGGACCCCCCAGATGTTATAGTAATGTTACCTCAGGCTGCTCATCACCAGGTCAAAGGTGTTTTCTCTGAACGGCAGGAACTCCTCGTCAGCCAGAACACACTGAATAGGAACCTCACTCTGTCTGCTCTGGTTCTATAGAGAGAGAGAGAGAGAAAGACACTGAACAGGAACCTCACTCTGTCTGCTCTGGTTCTATAGAGAGAGAGAGAACACACTGAACCTCACTCTGTCTGCTCTGGTTCTATAGAGAGAGAGAGAACACACTGAACCTCACTCTGTCTGCTCTGGTTCTATAGAGAGAGAGAGAGAACACACTGAACCTCACTCTGTCTGCTCTGGTTCTATAGAGAGAGAGAGAACACACTGAACAGGAACCTCACTCTGTCTGCTCTGGTTCTATAGAGAGAGAGAGAACACACTGAACAGGAACCTCACTCTGTCTGCTCTGGTTCTATAGAGAGAGAGAGAGAGAACACACTGAACCTCACTCTGTCTGCTCTGGTTCTATAGAGAGAGAGAGAGAGAGAACACACTGAACCTCACTCTGTCTGCTCTGGTTCTATAGAGAGAGAGAGAACACACTGAACCTCACTCTGTCTGCTCTGGTTCTGAGGAGGGCAGATATACATGACATCACTGTGTGTGTGTGTGTGTGTGTGTGTGTGTGTGTGTGTGTGTGTGTGTGTGTGTGTGTGTGTGTGTGTGTGTGTGTGTGTGTGTGTGTGTGTGTGTGTGTGTGTGTGTGTGTGTGTGTGTGTGTGTGTGTGTGTGTGTGTGTGTGTAGACAGATGCAGTCTCACACCAGACAACTCTTCAGAAGCTACAGTGTAATGAGAACACATGGAATGTTGGTGAAGTGCCCCATCTTGTGACAAAACAGAGGTACTACACAGACATGTCCCTGTTTCATCACCTATGTATCACCGCTATGAACCTACTAGGGTCATAACATACATGACCCTAGTATGGTCATGTATGTATGACCATACTAGGCCTGCCTGACCACCTGACATGTAGTGACCTGTGTGTGTAGATGTTGTGTAGATGTTTTGTAGATGTAGTGACCTGTGTGTGTAGATGTTGTGTAGATGTGGTGACCTGTACTCACCAAGGTGTTTAGTGAAGTATCTGTGAGGACCAGACGCTCCACGATGTCCTGAAAAACAACCATCACTCTGTTAGAGTCACACCGTGTTGGAGCAAATGCAGACACTAAAGAGTAAAGATTAATATATACATACACACATATATATAGAGTATATACTGGACATGTATCAGGCACCTTGCTGAGATGTTCTGCTATGTGACTTTTCCCACAGCCCACGTCCAAAGCCAAAGGAAATGTCCTGTAGGAAGAGATTAGAACAACATTTATACAGTTATAACTAACGCTTCATGTAGTATTAGTGTCATGTGCTCACCTCTTTCTATAGCACTATTATTATGTGTTCACTAAATGTTTATCTGTTCTCTGGTTTAGTGTCTTCACCAGGCAGGGGCTCCCAAAGTTGGGGTGACTGACAAGCTGCGCGTCCTACGTTACTGCCTCTGATTGGCTAGCTCCTACATGCTAGCATGACAGTCACAACGCGGGGAGGCGGGACATGGGCAGTGGAGCAGAGTGTGAGAGAGGAGCTTAAGTTTTACTAAATTATTAAAAATGTTAAACGGCATCGCCGATCCGTGCGGATTAATGCAGTTTTCGGGTGCGCTACTATTGCATTTCTGGGTACCTTTGAGATATCTCTGCAACTTCTAAGCGACGAGCTATTAGCCCGAGACCAGACAGTGGTAGCCGCGAGTATCAGAGAGAGTGGTTTGAGCGACAAGGGACCCTGGATACCGCCTTCCCAAATATAAAAAAGGTAAACAGGGTCCCGAAAGGGGCTACTGGTATGTTTGTTAGGGTTATAGTTAGGTCTCAGTTGTGTCTCTACTCCTACCCTGCTGGTATGGGTTGTGTGTAAGGATGAAAACCATGTAACCTGTTATTTGAATTTAAAATACAATTCAATGAACTTAGAGACCTGAGTCTGTCCTATTATTGTGTTTACGGCCATTGCTGTTCAATACAGGTTTAATGTCCATGGAGCACGACCTGGACACGACCGTGGACTTCTACTACACTACACTATACCGCATATTATATTATCTTAAACATTTTTATATTATTCCATTATATACTGCATACACACTATTGCTGTACTATATTATACTATCATATGCTAGTATCTTACACTATTATATTTGCTATTATTGTTATTGTTACTGCTTGCACTGTATCTCTTTCTGTCTCTCCTCTGTCTCTCCCTTTCTCTCTCTCTTCTTTCCCCCAACACGGTCGAGGCAGAAGGCCCCCGCCCTAGAGCCTAGGGTCTGCCTGACGTTTCTTCCTGTTGAATTAAGAGGGAGTTTTTCGTTGCCACTGTCGCAAAATTGCTTGCTCAGGGTGGGATGTTGGGTCTCTTCTCTACATGTAAAGTGTCTTGAGACAACTTGTTGTGATTTGACACTTTAATAAAATTGAATTGAATTGAATTGAATGGCTGTACAACAATTATGTACACTTAACACTGTACGAATTAGACCAGCATTAACCCATTAAGACCTGAAGCCGATTCCACAAAATAATGCCTTCTAAATGCCAACAGTATTCTGAAAAACCTATGTTTCTATATCAGTGGTGCTCAAACTTTTTCATGTCAAGGACCCCCAACATGATATGTATTTAGCCGCTGACCCCCATCTCAAAATATGTTGTTCCAGGGACCCCCCAGATGCAAAGATTCAAGTTAAAAATGGTCCCTTTAAAACAATATATATTCAAAGATTTGCACACATTTTTACGATTTTTCAAAAATAGCAGATCTACAAGCTCATAGTGCGGCACTCGGTGCCGCGCTATGAGCTTGTAGATCTGCTATTTTTGAATAGCTAATGTTTTTTTAGCTCAAATCAAAAAATGACACAGATGCGTTCCGCGTCTCAATGGGTTAAAGTTAATTTAAAAAAAATATATATACCTAAAAACATAAATAAAATAAAATAAATAAAACATATAAAAGGAGTAGTTCACCAAATACATGACTTATTTTCTATCAATTACACATCCTGCATGAAGCCTTGAATTCATGGGCATTTTCTTTGTTTTTTGACGCATTCCTAAGCCAATAATGTTATGATGACCAGCTGTGTTTCTGCTACCGGAAACACCGCCGGTTACCTTAATGATTGGCTCGTCAAAAAACAAAATAAATCCATGAATTCAAGTCTTCATTGGATGTGTAATTGATAGAAAATATTAGGGATGTCCGATTTTATCGGCCTCCCGATATTATCGGCCGATATTAGCATAAAAATTGATATATTTTTTTGCTTTATAAATAAGTTACAGGAGTTCTTACTGTATATGGTGTGTGTGATATGAAATTTGAGCTTACCCTAATCACAATAATCCCCGCATATATCGGTATCGGTTGATATCGGTATCGGTAATTAAGAGTTGGACAATATCGGTATATCGGTTATCGGTAAAAAAGCCAATATCGGACAACCCCAGAAAATATGTCATATTTTGGGTGAACTACTCCTTTAAATATGGCGATGCGTGGTACACTGTGTGTATGTGTGTCATCATTGTACATACCGTGCTATATCATACACCCTGTCTGCCACTCTACTGCCAACCTGGAGTCAAACAGGAGAAAAAGTCACGTTAGCAGAACATCTACTGTGTTCCATCCTCAGCGTGCAGACCAGAGATGAGCAACATGTTTCACATTTTAACAACAGATTTCTTTGGGCTATTGTAAAAATAGCAGATCTTCAAGCTCATTGTAGATCTGCTATTTTTTGGGGGGGAAAACGTGAAATTGTGTGCAAATCTTTGCTTCTGGGGGGTCCCTGGAACAAAATATGTTCAGATGTGGTGGTCCGCGGCCAAATGCATATCATTTTGGGAGGTCCTTGACATGGAAAGGTTTATAGCAACATAAGTGAAAGAAAACTGTTAGGATTTAGAAGACATTTGTAGAATCCCCCAGAAGCAATAAGATTTGAGTTACTCCACTCCTTTGGGGTGTTTTACTGTCATCATTTATGTGTGAAATGTGTCTCTGCATGAACCCTCCTCATTATTAGGAGCAGTGGACACTATTCATTAAAGACCTGAGGTCTATTCTACTTCTGAATCAGTTTTTCTGAAAACTGATAAAAACATTATGTTACTATATCAGTGGTTTTCAAACCTTTTCATGTCAAGGACCCCCAAAATGATATGTATTATTTGGCCCAGAAGCAAAGATTTGAGTTTAAAATGATTCTTTTACATTTTTCACGATTTTTCAAGAATAGATTTGGTCTGTTATTTGGTCCAGAATTCCTTTACTTTATATCTGTCTGTCTGACTGACACACATACAAGTGTGTGTGCTGTTGTGAGCTTGTAGATCGGCTATTTTTGGAAAAGAGATCTGGTGTAGAGTGTAGACACAGAAATTCGGGGGTCCTCAGCACAAAATAGTTTGAGAACTACTTCTTTAGAAGGCATCTATAGAATGGTCCTCAGGTCTTAACCCTTTGAGACCGAGAACGCATCTGTGTGTCATTTTTGATTGATTGACTATTTTATTAGGCAAAAAATGTAAAACAGCACAGTTACATTTAAAATACTTTGTCTAACAGGTCCGTTCATAAAAGTCCTTGCGGACTTGTTTCCAATGAGGGCCTTGGTATTCAATTCATAGACATATATAGTGGCACAGTTCGAATATCATTACAAAAAGAAAAAACAGCAAAAAATAAAATAAAATTAAGATTTCTTTGGCTATTCAAAAATAGCAGATATACAAGCTCATATGAGCTTTGAGCTTGCAGATCTGCTATTTTTTGAAAAATCTTGAAAAATGTGTATTTCTAAAGCGAACATTTGTAACTCAAATCTTTGCTTCTGGGGGATTCTATAAATGTCTTATAAATCCTAACAGCTTTTTGAAAAAACATATTTGCTATAATATCAGTGGTTCTCAAAAATGATACGGCCGTGGACCCCCATCTCAAAATATGTTGTTCCAGGGACCCCCCAGAAGTTGTAAAAGAGTAAAAAATGTTCGCTTAAAAATATATATATATACATTCAAAGATTTTCACACATTTTCACAATTTCTTTTTCAGAAATAGCAGATCTACAAGCTCATAGCGCGGCACCGCTATGAGCTTGTAGGCCTATATCTGCTAAGAAATCTTAAAATGACACACAGATGCGTTCCCGGTCTTAAAGGGTTAATGGGTGAAACTCACCTCGTCCCTCAGGTAGTCATACTTGTGGCTGTCCTGTAGAGCTGAGGACCACTTCTTCTGCTGCCTCTTCATGCTCCTGTCGAACACGTTCATGGCTCCTCTGCCTGACATGAGTCTGTGAGGACACGTCTGAGGACACACGTGTCTCTGTCTGTGAGGAGACATCTGAGGACACGTCTGTCTCTGTCTGTGAGGAGAGTCAGTGCAGGATTAGCCTCGGAAACCCATGCTTTCTGAGGAGAATTGATTGATTGAATACTTTATTAACAGTTTGCAAACAAAGTAAAGTACAGAAAGAGGTACAGCTATACCATGATGCTAAAAGGATCAAGGAACACAAAGCCCTATAGGGCTTGTTTCCATTGTGGTCCTATGTATTCTAGAAGTATTTTGACAGGTACATTTCCAGCCATAGTGCTTTCTTGGGTTTTAATCCTTTCGTATTAAACTGTAGGCTACCTCTGTGCTTTTTTTTTTGGCAAACTCTTAGTAAAGTCAAACAATCAATCACTCAAAAACACATGGTCCAGTGAGTATCTTGAATGGGCGTGGTCTTCAAGATAGTCAAGGGACCATGCAGTGACCATGTAGTGTCCTCTGTCAGCCCCATTACGAACCTCTCCCTTCACTATACAGCTCAGAGATGAGGTCCCACTGTAGTGGCTACAGGCAGAGGTAGGGTCCGTCCAAAGGGTCCGCGGACCACATTTTTAACCACATCGTATCCATAAACTAAAGGTAATCCCCGAAACCTACAGATGTTTGAGGATTTTCCGGCAAGTAAACGTTTTAGGACGGGGTTGAAAAATCCGTTTAAATCTCTTATTTAGTCAGCCTGGGGCCATGTTTTCCCATTCAACCCTGAAAAAAAACCCTGGCGGCAGGAGGCAGTACTGCTCCCGGTCCGGCTACAATGTGAAAACAAACCATGGCCACAGGCTGACTAAATAAGAGATTTAAAGTAACCTTTTTTTCAACCCCGTTCTAAAAAGTTAGGATTCCGCAAAACCCTCAAACATCTGTAGGTTTCGGGGACTACCTTTAGTTTATGGATACGATGGGGCGAAAAAGGTGGTCCGCGGACCCTTCACCGGTGTTCTATCGCTGCCCGTAGCCAGCCCAGTGGGACCTCACCTCTGAGCTGTATTATAGCGGAGGGAGAGGTTCGTAATAGGACTGTCCTCTACCCTGAGCATAACGCAGGGACACACAGCGAACAAACAGAGATTATAACTGTTTTACTTCAGATACATTTATACAGATGAATGGAAAAGGTTCTGATGATTATGTAAAAAAATGTTTTAATAATAATAATAATCTCAATCATCCGGTTCTATATTATATGTATGTTATATGTTATATGTTACATATATATACCTGTTCCATGGTGAGGCTGTATGGACTGTTGAGATGTTTCTACATGATGTTCTACAGATCTGCACTAATGCTCTGCTACACACACAGCTTACATTTAATACTGTATTATTCACCATCATTATCATCATATTAATCAACTAATATAACTCTATTAACACTTTGTTTCAGATGATCTGCTAAACCTCGCGTCTTCTCCTTTCCTCACTGACAGACTGACAGGCAGCCTGCTGCATATTTACTCCTCGGGTGGCTCACGTCCGGTGTAGAGCCCGCCCTACTGTATCCGGTCATTTCTACATTGCAGACATGTCACGGACGCTGACCGTTTCCGTATCCGCTTTAAGAACCGGATGTGCAAATGAAAGGTGAATTGATCCCGGTCTACTTCCTGTCGTTCACATTCAGTAACCTACAACACAGGACGGTGAGAAAACATGGAGCTGGATTTATTGCAGATCCTTAGAAAACATGGAGCTGGATTATTTTATATCCGTTTCTGGAAATGCCTTTAGTTTGATCCTTGAAGTAAATTACATTCAGTTTAAGACATTATTTGGTTCTCAAAGTGGCTCACTTAAACAGTGAGCTCTGTTGATGTGTTTAACATGTTGAAGTCCTATCATTTTAATATGGCATTTAAATTAAATTAAATATATATATATATATATATTTTATGTTCATATAGCTTTATTATCTTATGTTTTAATTCTATATATATTATATTTTAGCTTAAACTGTGCTGTGTCGTTATCTTTAAATGATGCTAAATTAATATCTATTTGCAATTTTAATGTGAAACACAGATGAAATATGTACAAAGGTGCCATAAAAAATAGAATTAGTAATATTATTATTATTATTATTATTATTATTATTATTATTATTATTAATGAAAAGATGTCTAATCTTATGATTATTAAAATAGTATTAAATAATGCAGTCGGTATTTGGGTAACACTGCTGAAATATGTACAAAAGGTGCCATAAAAATACAATTATAATTAGTAATATTATTATTACTATTATTATTATCTTATGATTATTATTTAAATAGTATTAAATAATGCAGTCAGTATTTGCGTGTTTGTTCAGTTTGTTCCATTTCTCTTGCCGTGGGAGTCATGTGGAAGTGATGCATGCTGGGTAAACACGTGTGTTTCTTCAGCAGACAGCAAAGTAAAGTAACGCCGGAGGTAAAGTAACGAGTAACGCGTTATTAGCATGATTCCATGTCATAAACAACATGTCAACAACATGTTGACATGCAGATGTTAATATGTAATGTTATGTAACGCTGTGACCGTTGGTTCAGCTCAGCTTTACTCTCTGTTTAACTCTTTGTTTACATGGTTAGCTTCTCAATGCTAAAGCTAACCAGTCTGCTGCTACAGTGCATTGGTTCTCAAAGTGGGGTCCGGTCCCCATCTAAATGATAGATTAGGAACCAAATGGACCCTTATGGGTCTGTAACTCAGAGCGTGTACAAATGGAACCAAATGGACCCTAACGGGTCCATTTGGTTCCATTTGTACACTCTCTGAGTTAAATCAACATTGATTTCACGATATAAATTGGGGTCCCAGAGATAGAAATGCCATTAAATGGGGGTCCGTAGCCCTAATGCATGCCAAACTGGGGGTCCTTGAAATTAAAATGGTTGAGAATCACTGCTAGAGCTGTAAAAAAAAAAACTTCTCTTATTGGGGTCCCTGGATTATCTTTTCAAATGGGGGTCCGCGGGCTAATAATAAGTGTCAATTTGGGGGTCCTTGACATGAAAAAGTTTGAGAACCACTGCTATAGTGCATGTGAACCAGGTGCTGATGTTGATAATATAGCTACACCGTAGTGTTAGAAGGACTTCTATTTAACGCTATGGGACTTAAGAGACTCCAGTAGATGTATTTTATCGTTTTTGACATTTCATTTTATCTCTACGAGAGTCTTAGCTCCGCCCCCCCAGTTTGTCCTGGAATGTCACCAGTAAAGCCCGTATTTCTCCAAACATGTACAAATGATAAATATAAGGTTGTCCCAAATGTTAACTAGGTGTCCGGTGTGTTTGTGTAATGTATTAGTCCATATTATTCCATAAAGAAGTGTTTTTATCCCGTCTGTGGCCGATTCTGTGGGACGTTCCCAATGGGCTGTAGTGACGGGGCGCGTCCGGTGAAAGCCGGAATTACACTCAATGTAAACAGGAAGTAAACTAGGGGGGGAAATGGTGTTTGGCCACAGATGGGATTAAAACCCCTTTTTTATTGTAAAATATGCACTAATACATTACGCAAATACTCCGGACACCTAGTTAACATTTGGGTCAAGCGGGTAAACACCTTATATTTAGCATTTGTACATGTTTGGAGAAATACAGGCTTTACTGGTGACATTCCAGGGCAAACTGGGTGGGTGGAGCTAAGACTCTCGTAGAGATAACATGTAAAAATCGATACAATAATACATCTACGAGAGTCTTGATCTATTCTAAGGCTAGTCTGGGTCTAAGGTTTATATCTCGATGTTATCGTCACAACAACACAGGTTTGTTTCCAGGTGTAAACAATTAAAAGTGATTCCTAAAAAAGTTGTTTCCTAAATTCCTGGATGTTTTCTTGTTGATTTATATTCATAGAAAACAGAACCATTTCTACTTGGTTTCCCAACAGTTGTCATTTAGACAGCCAAGCTACAATTGTTGTAGGACACCAGTGGTGTAAAAAGTACTCACATTTCTTACTTAGAATAGGTGAAAAAATGGGTTACAAAATCGTGAGATAAAAAAAGAAGAACAAAAGACTGAAGCTCTGTGTTCCTGCTGTTTCTAGGTGACGGTCAGATATCTTCATCATGTCGTCCAACAACACCAACAAGGCGAGCGGAGGAGGAGACGACCGCTTCCTGAAGGTGAAGAGAGACCCTCGCTTCTGGGAGATGCCCGAGAAGGAGCGCAAGATCAAGATCGACAAGCGCTTCAAGTCCATGTTCACCGACAAGCGCTTCAAGGTACAGTAGGCCAACAAGATAACGGTCATACTGGTCCATATCTAAGGATCAGACGTCAGATCATATCTGATGAGCTGTCAGGCATCAGGGTGTCATCATAATAAGTTGTTGTTCATCTTATAGTGTCCTTGTGTACAACTTTTGGTTCCATAAACAGGTTATTCCTTCGATATCATAGGACACGTGGCAGGTTTATCTGTGACAGGGTGACAGCTGACAGAGTAAATTAGTGACAATATCCCGGTCATACAGATCATCTTACACAGATACAGGTCATTTGACATTTAATCACAAAGTGTTGACCAAGACATGTTTTTACTGATTGGAAACATATGGAGCCGGCACCAGATAGCAGCTATGGAGCCAACTACATGGCCTTGGAAGAGAAAATACAGTAGAGTTACAAAAAGCGTGTTTAAAAGACTGAAGTACAGGCCCAAAAAGACATCACTATATTAATTTGACTGGTTAGATCGATATTTCTAGACCATATCAATCTGGTCCACAAAACATATAGTTTTAGCTCCATCAACATCATTAAGGTAGAACAACACCTTTTTTCCATCATTTATGAAATATATATGATAAGATATTATAATGTAAGTGCTGTTTGTTCACATTATTTGAATATCCAGAAGAGCTGAGCGATATGACTTCACATCAATATCACAAATATTAAAAACCTTTGCCTTTTCTACTTTTGTCTATTCCAATTCTGAATGATTATGAAAAGGAAAATAGTGAAAATAGCAGATCTACAAGCACATGGGGGGGGGGGGCTCCTTTCACACTGTTTCACAAATTACAGATTGGGACTGGACATGATTCAGTCGTGACATTATATTTTGTGTGTGTGTGTGTGTGTGTGTGTGTGTGTGTGTGTGTGTGTGTGTGTGTGTGTGTCCAGCTGAAGTACACGGTGGACAAGAGAGGACGTCCGGTCAACCACACGTCCTCAGAGGACCTCAAACGCTTCTACAACCTGTCTGACACCGACGATGATGAGGATGAGGATGATGTAAGTCATGTTTTGTTTTTGTCAACTAAAATGTGATGACGATGACAGTGATCAGGGATGGAAAGTAACTAAGTACATTTACTCAAGTACTGTACTTACGTACAATTTACTTCTACTCCACTACATCTCAGAGGCAAATATTGTACTTTTACTCCACTACAATTATTTGAAAACTTTAGTTACTTTGCAGGTATGAATTATTATACTATAAAACATACATTAACCACTTTAACCTTATTTTATACATACAGTAGGCTATTTTCATACATTTTAGTACTTTTACTTTTGGTACTTTAAGTATATTTTGATGCCAATACTCTCTGCCTGCCAAAAACATTTATAAACGTTTTAAAAAACAAAAACAAAAAAATATAAAATGATTCTATTTATAGGTTTTTCCGTTTTTTCGTTCTTCACAAAGAACCAGGAGAGAACACTTTCCAAAAAGTTGCTGCTCCATTCACTTCAATGTTAAAAAATAAACAGAGAAATAAATATTTTTCCTATGTTTTACCATGTAAACTGCTGGCAGTTTTTGAGTACTGTTTTTGAAAAACCCTGGCAGTTTAAGAGTTACATACTTTTACTCAAGTAACGTTTTGAGCACAGGCCTTTTTCTTCTAACAGAGTATTTTTATATTGTGGTATCGATACTTGTTCTGAAGTCAAATATCTGAGTAGTTCTTCCACCACTGACGATGACGATGATGATGATGACATGACCCTAGAAACAGGAGGATGAGGAGGCCAGCAGCAGGACGAAGGTGACGGAGGAGAAGAAGAAGGAGAAGAAGAAGGAGAAGAAGGAGAAGAAGAAGGAGAAGGAGGTGAAAGAGGAGTCAGACTCTGTGACGGCCGACAAGTGTGACAAAGTGACAAAGAAAGGATCTCAGGTCAAAGTTCAGCCGGTGCCACGAGGAGTCAGAGTGGTTGAGGAAGGTAAGAGACAGGTTTTAACTCATTGAGTACCATTGACGTGTTTCACATGTTTTACCGCAATGGCTCAACGTGCCAATGACGTGTTTGATGTGTTTTTGAAAAAAATGTTCAGAACCCAAGATATCATCATTTGAAGATGTGCTGCTCCATTCACTTCTTGTTTAACTTATTACTGATAAAGGCTGTATCTCGGCTCCTGAGCACTTTTTTTTTACTATGTATTTTTCAATGTTATTTTCAAAAGGCAGACAATTAATGTCAACAAGGTCCAATGACCTCGTTGACATTTGTGAAACCACACAGTGCAACCCTCAGTGATTAGCACCTATCAGGGGATCCATTATATTGGAGATAAATATTCTGTGACTAGTTGAAAAAGGTATAAGAAAATAGAGAAATTGCTGAAACAGTTCATAATTATTTTTTTATTTCATTGGCACTGAATGAGTTAAAGGGCAAGACCACTGTGGTAGAGGTTTGGGTTGTGTAGTTACCTTGCCATGATGTAACTCCAAAGGTGGACAAGAAATTAAAAATGATTGCTCCATTGATTAGAAATTGATAATTCAAAATTTGCTCTTCATTAACTTACATTGTACACTGAAACAGCTCTCAAAGTCACTCTTTTAGCACATAAACGAACACAAACAAAGCTGATTCAGATGATAGATTCAGAATATAGAACATCACCAAACCCAGTACTGTTTGTTTATAATACAAATGTTTTACAAACTTCCTGTTTATTTTACAGTTTGTAGATCCGGATTCACTGATCCAGTCTGGGTTTTCTTCTACATAAAAATAGCAAAATCAACAGGAAGTTAACATTTGTATTAATTAAACAAACAGTACTGGGTTTGGTGATGTTCTATATTGTCTGAATCAGCTTTGTTTGTGTTGCGTTTACGTGCTAAAAGAGTGACTTTGAGAGCTGTTTTACTGTACAATGTAAGTCAATGAGGAGCATATTTTGAATGATCAATTTCTAATCAATGGAGCAATTATTTTACATTTCTTGCTCACCTTTGGAGTTACATCATGGCAAGGTAACTACACAACCCAAACCTCTACCACAGTGGTCTTACCCTTTAACCTATTAAGACCTGAAGCCTATTCTACTGTACAAATGTCTCCTAAATCCCAACAGTTTTCTGAAAAACCTATGTTTCTATATCAGTGGTGCTCAAACCTTTTCATGTCAAGGACCCCCAACATTATATGTATTTGGCCGTGGACCCCCATCTCAAAATATGTTGTTCCAGGGACCCCCCCAGATTTGAGTTAAATCTTTTGAGTTTGAGTTAAAGCTCTTTGAGTTAAAGCTCATATCGCGGCACTCGGTGCCGCACTATGAGCTTGTAGATCTGCTATTTTTGAATAGCCCAAAGTGTAAAATAATGCTTTTTAGCTCAAATCAAAAAGTGACACCGATGCGTTCCAGGTTAATGGGTTAAATGGTTAAATAGTAATAATGGCTTGTCACTGAACAAACACTCTTTACTGTATGGTTTTGATTAACATGTTTATTATTACAAAACTAAATATGTTTAACATAAATCTGTTCCCAGGTGATGATGATGATGAGGAGTTGAGTGTGGAGGAAGATGAGGCAGAGCAGAAAGACGGAGTCACAGGAAGTGGTGACGAAGATGATGGCAGTGGGTCAGATGATGAAGGTATGAAACCAATAGAGTATTATATTATAATATAATACCACAGCATGCACTCTGAAGAGTGTGTGTGTGTGTGTGTGTGTGTGTGTGTCTGTATTTATATGCTGTATAATGTCAAAGATTGACGGCTATTTCTGCTTTTTTTAATGTTTGAAAATGTGTGGACATTTTTCAACATGGAAACAATTATGACGATTATGCAAAAATAATTGTGATTAAACGATTATGTCATAATTGTGACAGGCCTATCGGTGCCACGCTATGAGCTTGTATATCTGCTATTTTTGAGCCGTTGTGTTGGTTTTGTTTCTACTTTGTTCAGACGATGATGACTCAGACTCGGAGGAGGACCTGGCCAGAGGCCTGGGTAACGTAGAGACCAGCTCTGATGAAGACGATGATGAAGACGAGGGCGAGGAGGAGGAGGACGTGGACGCCATCCTCCAGCGTGAGGAAGAGGAGATCACACACGACTGGGGGGAGCTGTGTAAAGACGCTCTGCGCAACGACCAGGTGAGGCGCTGTGCAGCGTAGACATATATGACCATGTCCTACCGCCGCTCTGGTGGCACAGTGGTAAAGTGTAGTGTAGCTGTGCCCACCCCAACCAATCCAATCCACTTCATTTATATACCACATTGTACACATTGAGTGCCATAAACGTAACTCTAAGTTTTTTTCCAAACATCTTTTTTTTGCCAGCCACTCCTACACTTGACCGTGTGTGTGTGTCTGTCCGTCCGTCCGTATGTTTGAGCACGACCTCAACAGCTGCAGCTGATTGCAACACAAAGATGCAACCAGTTACACGAATTATACACAAACAGGAGTGCAACACATGCACCAGTGAAAGACATGCACACACACAGGCTGGCTTCATGTGCACGCACGCACACGCACACGCACACGCACACGCACACACACATACACACACTAAAATGACCCATCTACGTTTTGAGTAAAAGTACTTTAAGTACTTTTAAAGCAGTCTTTGGCTAATAATAGCTTAATGAAATGAACTCATCGAAGGCACCACTCACTTCACACTGTGTGTGATTTTTTTATTCCACGAGAGGCCGCTCTAACGCAACTTAGGAATGATCCCCTGACTGTAATAGAAGAAATCGACGGATGTGACGTCATCGCAAAAAACGGGCAATCGTTCCAAAATGGCGGATGGCGGTAGAAATGTTATTGTTCCAGTGGATAGACAGGACCCCTACCCCAGTGCTCGGACACTTTGTTTACATCTGGGTCCAGGTTGTGGCTTCTGCAGCTGGAAAAAGCCAAGGTGTAAACTAAGGTGGAACTTAAGGCGAGAGTTAAAAGTCTGGGTGGTGGGGGCCAGTTTGATATGGGAGGGGAGCACGTTCCATAATGTTAACACATCTGGTGCCGTTCACGGTCTGGACCGTGATTTCAGTCTTTTTGTTTTTTTCGTTTTTCTCCGCACGGGCGGGGCTAGAGCAGCCATTGTGATCTTGAGAAGGAAGGGCCAGATAGATCACCGGAAACAAAAATATGGCTTCCATCCGCTTCCTGTTTATTTCCTTCTTTAAAACGCCTAAATCTCCGAATCCGTTTCCGGTGGTGAAAACCGGTCATGCGCGATACGCGATCTCCCCCCCCCCGGTTGTAATTCGCGAGTGAAATGTTATTGTTCCAGGATGTAGCCAGGGTCATCACTCAACATAAATGGATGCTTTTTTTTACGTGGATTTACTTGTCGTGGAGTCTAGAGCTTTAAACAGTAAAGCGCAGTCAATGGGGAGAATGCTGGCACCCAACGTAAGTTGTTATGAAAAAATGCTGGCACCCGATGTGTTAAAATGTGTGTGTGTGTGTGTGTGTGTGTGTGTGTAGGTGTCCTCCAGACTAGCAGTGTGTAACATGGACTGGGATAAGATCAAAGCCAAAGACCTGCTGTTTGTGTTCAACTCCTTTAAACCTAAAGGAGGCGTGGTCATCTCTGTGAAGGTAACACACACATGTTACATCATCATGATGAAGATCAATGCCACGCTATGACCTTGTTGTTTTTTGGGGAAAATCATGAAAATTTGTGCAAATCTTTGAATATATATATTTATTTTTAAGCGAACATTTTAAACTCAAATCTGTGCTTCTGGGGGGATTCTATACATGTCTTCTAAATCCTTACATAAAAAAGAAAAAAAAAAAGTATGTTTCTATATCAGTGGTTCTCAATTTTTTTCATGTCAAGGACCCCCAAAATGATATGTATTTGGCCGCGGACCCCCCCATCTCAAAATATGTTGTTCCAGGGATCCCTCAGAAGCAAAGATTTGAGTTAAAAATGTTCGCTGTGAAAATATATATGTTCAAAGATTTGCATACATTTTCACGATTAAAAAAAAATAGCCAAAGTATAGAATAATGTTTAAAGTGGTTACACAGTCTGCTAAATGCCTAAATTGTAATTGTAAATTGATATGACATAGAAATGGTACATTGTTCATTGTCATGTGTTAAAGATTTATCTGTCAGTTTGGTAGAGAGAGGATACAATAAACAGTAAGTTTAGTATGCATTGTTTATGGTTATGTGTTTATAGTTATGTGTTTATATGGTTATGTGTTGTTTATGGTTGTGTGTTGTTTATGGTTGTGTGTTGTTTATGGTTATGTGTTGTTTATGGTTGTGTGTTGTTTATGGTTGTGTGTTGTTTATGGTTATGTGTTGTTTATGGTTGTGTGTTGTTTATGGTTATGTGTTGTTTATGGTTGTGTGTTACAGATTTATCCATCAGAGTTTGGTAGAGAGAGGAGGGAGTTTGAACAGAGCCATGGACCCATGGAGCTGATGGCTCTGCCTGACGACCCTGACAATGATACCCATGAGCAACAGTAATATATACACACACCTTATCTACATACACACTATATACACACACACCTTATCTACATACACATAACAGTAATATATACACTAAAATGTTATCTGCATCACAATGTTATGCAATATGTAGTGGGGGGTCCCTGCTTAATTTCTCTCTCATCTGAGTGTGTGTGTGTGTGTGTGTGTGTGTGTGTGTGTGTGTGTGTGTGTGTGTGTGTGTGTGTGTGTGTGTGTGTGTGTGTGTGTGTGTGTGTGTGTGTGTGTGTGTGTGTGTGTGTGTGTGTGTGTGTGTGTGTGTGTGTGTAGGGTGTACAGAGAGAGGTTGAGGGACTACCAGTTCAAGAGGCTGAAGTATTTCTATGCCGTGGTGGAGTGTGACTCTGCAGACACAGCTGACCACATCTACCAGAACTGTGACCGCTCTGAATACGAGAGCTCCTGTTCTGTGCTGGACCTACGGTATGACATGTTATTATAATGCACTGTATATACATATATATATACATATATATATATATATATAAAGATATATTCTCCCTCTATCGGTTCACAACTCGGACGGCGCTGAGTCGACTCAGCAGACCTTCGGCCAGCCAGCGCGGGCACTCACGCCTTGAGGCGCGAGTGCCCGCGCCTCCTCTGCATCAAGGTCTGCTGAGTCGGATATATATATATATCTTATCTATCTTATCTATCTATCTATCTATCTATCTATCTATCTATCTATCTATCTATCTATCTATCTATCTATCTATCTATCTGACTCAGCAGACCTTGATGCAGAGGAGGCGCGGGCACTCGCGCCTCCAGGCGTGAGTGCGCGCGCTGGCCGGCCGAAGGTCTGCTGAGTCGACTCAGCGCCGTCCGAGTTGTGAACCGATAGGGGGAGAATATATCTTTTCATGAGTTACTATCAACGCCGCGTGTGTGTGTGCGCGTGCATGTGCACACATGCACCGGCAGAACGGCCAGCCCCAAAGCCTGGCCGTTCTCCTTTATGAATGGAAGGGGAGTGAGTAGAGTGTGTGTGTTGGACTCGCTGTGCCGGTGCGCATGCTCGCGCACACGCGTCGTGGATAGTAACCCATGAAAACATCTATTCTCCCCCTATCGGTTTACAACTCAGACGGCGCTGAGTCGATTCCCTTGTGTTTAGGGTTGTCCGATATTGGCTTTTTTACCGATAACCGATATACCGATATTGTCCAACTCTTAATTACCGATACCGATATCAACCGATACCGATATATGCGGGGATTATTGTGATTAGGGTAAGCTCAAATTTCATATCACACACACCATATACAGTAAGAACTCCTGTAACTTATTTATAAAGCAAAAAAAAAAAAAAAAAATTTTTTTTTTTCAAAAACCGATACCGATAGTTTCCCGATATCAATTTTTATGCTAATATCGGCCGATAATATCGGGAGGCCGATAATATCGGACATCCCTACTTGTGTTTTTAGGCGCCGAAGCCCTGCGCCTAAAAACGAGCGTACCTTTACAATTACCCAACGAATGCCAATAAACCCTTCGGGTGAGTGAGCGTTCCCAATGGTTGATCCAACGGACGAATGTGTAAATAGGTGTGTGTGTGTGTGTGTGTGTGTGTGTGTGTGTGTGTTTGTGTGTTCATGTAGTTTCATTCCAGATGACGTGAAGTTTGAGGAGGAGGAGCCTACAGACGTAGCCACAGACGTGGGCGTGTCAGCCTACACCCCCAAAATGTTCATCTGTGCTGCATCCGGCACCTCTACTGTAAGAATGATGATAATACTAATAATACTAATAATACTAATAAAACACCTCTACTGTAAGAATGATGATAATAATAATACTAATAAAACACCTCTACTGTAAGAATGATGATAATAATAATACTAATAAAACACCTCTACTGTAAGAATGATGATAACAATAATAATACTAATAAAACACCTCTACTGTAAGAATGATGATAATAATAATAATGTTATAATGTCAGGGTCCTCATGGTCATGGAATTCCTGGAAATATTTTGAAATTAGAAAAAAACTTTTTCCAGTCCTGGAAAAGGTTTGGAATTTATCCTGGATCCTGGAAAAAATATTTGTCTATGCATTGTGTTTTTTCCAAAACATGTATAACATTACACGAAATATATACATAAGTAGTTTTTCGCCAAACGGGCTGCGTGATTGCAGCCTAATGTATACCGGACATGACAAAAAGAACAAATATACAAGCTCACAACGTGGTGCAGCGCGATGCGTAGTTAGTTAGTACATTTATTTGGCACAACATTTTGAATGGAATCATACCAGTCTATGCTTTAATTTAGCTACACTGCCTGTCTTTAGACATTACACATAGGAGTAAGAGACTCATCATTGTCTTTAGACATTACACATAGGAGTAAGAGACTCATCATTGTCTTTAGACATTACACATAGGAGTAAGAGACTCATTATTGTCTTTAGACATTACACATAGGAGTAAGAGACTCATCATTGTCTTTAGACATTACACATAGGAGTAAGAGACTCATCATTGTCTTTAGACATTACACATAGGAGTAAGAGACTCATTATTGTCTTTAGACATTACACATAGGAGTAAGAGACTCATTGTCTTTAGACATTACACATAGGAGTAAGAGACTCATTGTCTTTAGACATTACACATAGGAGTAAGAGACTCATTGTCTTTAGACATTACACATAGGAGTAAGAGACTCATTGTCTTTAGACATTACACATAGGAGTAAGAGACTCATCATTGTCTTTAGACATTACACATAGGAGTAAGAGACTCATCATTGTCTTTAGACATTACACATAGGAGTAAGAGACTCATCATTGTCTTTAGACATTACACATAGGAGTAAGAGACTCATTGTCTTTAGACATTACACATAGGAGTAAGAGACTCATTGTCTTTAGACATTACACATAGGAGTAAGAGACTCATTATTGTGCTGAATGATTGTTATATACAGTGGGTGACCATTGACTTTGTCGCTTTTCATAAGAGAATCACTTCACTCATTTGCCTCACCCGCTTTGCAGTAAATTTAAGTTCCAAATACTACCACAAGGTGCCGCTTTGGAGTCACTTTTTTGTGACAGAGAGACAGACAGACAGACAGACAGACAGACAGACAGATAGATGTCTTATATTATTATTAATAATAATAATAATAATAATAACTAGCAATAATTACGTGTGCTTAGAGCGTTTAAATTGGGTTTTCTGTTCAGCGTCGGGCAGTCAGGAACGCATCTCTGTCATTTTAGAAATGTTCAGACACACATTGGTTTCTGTCTGTCTGTCTGTCTGTCTGTCTGTCTGTCTGTCTGTCTGTCTGTCTGTCTGTCTCAAAAGTCCATGGAGAGAGACAGACAGACAGACGTCTTATATGTTTTTTTTTTCTCGCATCAATTTCTGTATACTAGTGTTCTACTTCTTTCCTCTGTAAATGAAATAGTCCAGTTAGTGTAGCGGTTAAAACTAATATCCGGTGATTTTACGACCCGGGTTCGAATCCCACGCTATGAGCATGCTGACCTGTTATTTTTACTTTACTTCTACTCCACTACATCTCAGAGGAAAATATTGTACTTTTACTCCACTACCATTATTTGAACGCTTTAGTTACTAGTTACTTTGCAGATATAAATCATTACATTATAAAACATACATTATTTGCCCTATTTCACATAGTCTATTTGAAAATGGCCGATCTACAAGCTAGCTAACAACGCATTGCGACGCATTGTGAGCTTGTAGATCAGCTATTTTCAAACATTTCAGTACTTTAAGTATATTTGCCAATACGTTTGTACTTTTACTTTGATTGAACTCAAGTAACATTTTGAGTTCATCCATGACCGTAACAGACGACCGTCATGTGATCCATGGCCAACAGCGAGGCGTTTGTTTTCATTCTTATAAGACCGCGTGGCTCATTTATATGCACGTGAAAGTAACTAAGCGGAAAGTAACTAAGTACATTTACTCCATGTCCACTTGTTGCTGACGGTGGTAGTGTAGGAGCAGCGCTGTAAAAGCCCCAAGCGTCATCGGTGCAGGAAAGATGCGTATTTGGTTGTACACACGGAGACGCAAGGGTGGCGTTTTCAGTCGGAATTCAAATCATGATGCAACACTTTGTGAGCTTGTAGATCGGCTATGGGACACTGTTACAACAAAGTAGAATTCATTTGTGAAGAAAGAAAAACCCATTAACAGTTGAAAATAGCCTACACCAGAGGTTTTCAACCAGTGGTCCGGGGACCACCAGTGGTCCTTGAGGGGGTTCCAGGGGGTCCCCAGCCAAATTAATAGTTAGCAACCAAATTGACCCTTATGTGTCTGTAACTCTTAATGTACAAATGGAACCAAATGGACCCGTCAGGGTCCATTTGGTTCCATTTGTACACTCTCAGAGTTAAATGAACACTGATGATGATGATACAGTGTAGATTGGGACGCCCAAGAAATCTAAATGGTTGAGTCCCTGGCATATCTTTTCAAATGGGGGTCCCTGGGCTAATATGTGTCAATTTGGGGGTCCTGATGGGAATAAGGTTG
The DNA here is from genome assembly GCF_963454915.1 of Gymnoscopelus microlampas. Taxonomy (NCBI): domain Eukaryota; kingdom Metazoa; phylum Chordata; class Actinopteri; order Myctophiformes; family Myctophidae; genus Gymnoscopelus; species Gymnoscopelus microlampas. The sequence goes on from NC_139939.1 coordinate 60,258,337, forward strand.
AAAACCACTGGCCACCATTTCTGCCCATCCCTCTAACTTCATGTAGGCGCATTAAAAATATCAAAATTGGCCGCTCTGAATTTGTATCTGAACAAATACTTTGATAGAAGAGATAGGCCTACAGAGCCGGGTACTGTAGGGGGGAGGGGGAACCTGATAGCAGAGTTCCTCACTTGGCTTATTTGGAATAGGCTGAATATCATTAACATAACCGGTTTGGCAAGAGACTGGGCCAGTGTTGTAGGCTAGTGCTAATTTTGGAAGTGGGGGAGCGCGGTTCTTGAGCGGATTGGAGTTTTTTTGTTGTTACTTTATTTTGGTTTTAGGGTTAAGCTCTGATCCACCCGTCCCCCCCTCCCACGAAAGCCCCCCGACCCCCCGCACGCAACCACTCCGCTGCGCTGCGCCAGGCCGCGCTGCGCTATAAACGCACTGTCTGTGCCTGTGGTGGCCAACTGAAAGCTATAATAACATAGTAGTATGACAAGGGTGCAATTATATTCAATGATATTCAATTGTTTTGTGGAAAACACATGGCTCATCATGCTTAATTAAAGAGAGACTCACTTGCCTTTTCTTAGTGCTTTTCATTGTTTGGACAGAAGAAATTGTAAACATTTAGCCAATATTCGATCATCATTAAATAACAGACAGTGAACTGGTTGGTGACAGCATGTCATGGATAGCACATTAATTCTTAAACAATATTGAGGAGGAAATAAGTGTAAACGAGGAAATAAAATAAAACAAACCAAAAAGACGCCAATAACCCCTGTCTTATAAAACTGCCAAAATGGGTCGGGGTTATCTGACATGACAGGCTGTGCCACTTTGGTTTTTGTGCTTTCTGCCGTGCGATGTGCTCGCAGCCAAGTCTTGACAGGCTCTGGATTCCAGGACCTGAGCGGAGGTCCATGAGCGGAGGTCCATGCTGCGTAATAAACATCAGAGCCGACACACGTTCTGTATGCAGTCGCGAACGGAGTGATGTTATTATGAGGTTCAATGTTCATAAAATGCTTCACAGATGATCCGATCATCTTTATTTTTAAATTGATGATGAAAGCCGCACACGCAAAATGGGGGTCCCCAATATGGTTATTTTGGGGGGTCATGGCCTGAAAAAGATTGAGAACCCCTACTTTGATGCATCTCTCTCTCTCTCTCTCTCTCTCTCTCTCTCTCTCTCTCTCTCTCTCTCTCTCTCTGAGAGACCTTGTCTTTGTACAGAGAGAGAGAGAGCGCATCTGGATAAAAAAAGAGACTTTGTCTTTGTATATATAGAGAGAGATAATTAACATAACCGGTTTAGCGATGAATAGACTGGACAAGGAGCACATGTCGTTGAAGAGTTTTTTGGTTTGCAGTTTACTTAAGTAAAAATATCAATACTGCAATGTAGAAGTAGCCTACTCTGTTACGAGTACCTAAAGTATATAAGGCCTATATTATATTAATCTCTCTCTCTCTCTCTGTCTCTGTCTCTGTCTCTGTCTCTGTCTCTGTCTCTCTCTCTCTCTCTCTCTCTCTCTCTCTCTCTCTCTCTCTCTCTCTCTCTCTCTCTCTCTCTCTCCGCCAAAAATAGACTAAAATGTTAGAAAATAGAGTTGCATCGCGACTCTTTGTGAGCTTGTAGATCAGCTTTTTTTTTGCCTATTTAATAGCCACGCTGAAATTGCATCTGAACAAATAGCCTGCCTTGATAGACCCCCCCCCGCTCAAAGAAAGAGACACACGGCATAAGTGCACACACAGAAAGCACAGAACGTATGACCCCAGTATATATTATATATATATATATATATATATATATATGTATGTATGTATGTATGTATGTATGTATGTATGTATGTATGTATGTATGTATGTATGTATGTATGTATGTATGTGTATATATATATATATATATATATATATATATATATATATATATATATATATATATATATATATATATATATATATATATATATATATGTATATATGTATATATATATATATAGTGCCACTGAACCACCACCACAGAAATACAATTTGTCAATTCAAATGAGCTATTGGCAAGAGAAAAAAATACGTTTATTTTCCCGTCTCGTTTTATCAATTAAGACGTTAAAATTAAACTAATGTTAAGCGCAGCATCATGCTATATAACTTTATTTGCTTAATATTTTGCTTAATATAAATGTCACATCTTGTACTGTAAGCAACAGACAGGATCTTTCTCTGTCTTTCTAGGAAAAACAGTGCCTAAAAACCCCAAAACAAACAATTTTGCTATTCAAATGAGCTATTGGCATGATAAAACATACGTTTACATTTTCCAAAGCAAGTGTCAAAACATAATACAAAAGTGCAAAGTAATGTATGTACAGTTTGGAGAGGATATACAGTAACTAGTAACAAATATATTCTTGCTGTCTGCTGTGGGCTGTAGGCAGCTGTAGGCAGTAGACCGCTGCTGCCCCTAGTGGCACAGAGTGGAAATCATACATGCCCTGCATGAAACGCATGAGAAGAATGAAAAAAAACGACAAAGTCAATGGTCACCCACTGTAGGACAGTGGGTTAAATATTCTGGGAAAGTTTGGGAAATTCATTGGTAAAAATGTGTGGGAACCTTGTATGGTCATCCACGGTAGCAACAACACAGATGTAATGATTTACACAATGTGTTTTAACACTAGAGAGTGTGTGTGTGTGTGTGTGTTCATGTGAAGCTAGTGTGTGTGTGTATGTGTGTGTTCAGGTGAAGCTAACGTGTGTGTGTGTGTGTGTGTGTGTGTGTGTGTTCAGGTGAAGCTAACGTGTGTGTGTGTGTGTGTGTGTGTTCAGGTGAAGCTAACGTGTGTGTGTGTGTGTGTGTTCAGGTGAAGCTAACGTGTGTGTGTGTGTGTGTGTTCAGGTGAAGCTAACGTGTGTGTGTGTGTGTGTGTTCAGGTGAAGCTAACGTGTGTGTGTGTGTGTGTGTTCAGGTGAAGCTAACGTGTGTGTGTGTGTGTGTGTGTGTGTGTGTGTGTGTGTGTGTGTGTTCAGGTGAAGCTAACGTGTGTGTGTGTGTGTGTGTTCAGGTGAAGCTAACGTGGGATGAGAACGACCATGACCGCGTGACGGCCATGAGAAAAGACTTTAAAAAGGAGCAGCTGATGGACATGGACTTCAACGCCTACCTGGCCTCCTCCAGTGAGGAAGAGGAGGGGGAGGAGGAAGAGGAAGGAGGAGGTGTGGAGTCTGAAGAGCAGGAGAAAAGAGTCCAGGAGACCAAAGAAGGTGATTGCTTATTTACTTATTTACCCACCGATGTTTTGGTTTGGCCGATGTATATATTGGTCAGCGGGGAGTGTTGGGCGGGAGGAGTAGGGCGAAGGCTCTAAGTCCTCCCGGTGGGGGCTCCTCACTGGCAGGTGAGTCAGTAGAATACAACAGCAGTGACAACACACTGGCCCTCATTTATCAACAGAGCGTAAAAAATGGCTTATATTTGTCCATATATTCGGCCGTACACCAACGTGGAAGTCACATTTATCAAAGGATCCTACACAGCTGATCCTAGCGTACATCAGGTCGGAGCTTTGATAAATCTCACGTCTGAAAACGAGCGTCATTTAAATAACACGCCCTTAAATATTCACAAAACGCCCCGACTTCAAGACATGACACGCCTCTCTCTCGCGCTCTCTCTATCACACACACACACACACACACACACACACACACTTGCGCTCGCCCAACTTTGTCTTTCATGTAATCCGTAGCGTAGCGGTACAATCTTTGTTGTCACATAGGCAGGCTTGTAGCCTACATGAATGACATATTATGATACCATCACATCACCATGAATGGAATACATTTGTATACCCATTTATTTAACCCATACCGAGCAGTGCGTGTTCGAGTTACACTAAATAACTCGATTACGAGTTAGGGCCACGTTAATATTGGAGCGTCGGGTTTATATCCTTAACTCAGTCAGGTTGTGTAGCCTACATAACTCTCTATGACATAAGTCCATAACATAGGACAAGCTACTGTAAGTTTGTAGACCTCACTGTCCATGAAAAGATGGTCGGGACTCCCGAGAATTCTCTCGCCGTACGCCCATTATTTGGTCTGCACTGCGTTGATAAATGAGGGCCAATGTGTGTGGGGAGGAATTAACTGACATAACGACTAAATTGGGGAGAACAAAGGGGTAAAAAACATAAGTTATTTTTTTATTTAAGTTTATTGAACATTTCGCTTCCAGAAGAGATGAAACCCAGACAGAAGAAGCAGAGAGCAGAGGAACAGATCAACAAACCCAGACAGAAGAAGCAGAGAGCAGAGGAACAGATCAACATGTACAGAGAGCTGCTGAAGGGAATCCAGGACAAAGAGAAGAAAAATGATAAACACATGGAGATGGAAATCACCTGGACACCAGGTACTACACACGCACACGCACACAAACACACGCACACAAACACAAGCACACACACACGCACCTACGCATGCACGCACAAGCGTGCATGCGTAGGTGCAAGAGCCACAGAATATTTCTCTCCAGGACGATGGACACACAGAGTGTCTCCTCAGACAGAGGAGTGTCTCTGCTTCCGTCAGGGAAAAAGAAGCGTGTCACAGCGACCCTCCGTTCTTTAGTTATTGGCTGTTAAATATGACTTGTTAGGACATGTTGGCATGGGGGGAGTCTGGTGCAGCGCTCAGGTCCTGGACCTGGTGAGACGGTGGAGGAGCCCGGCCAGGAGGCCATCATCCACAGAGCCTAGTCCCTCCACGTGTCACAGAGCCTCTCCTCTCCCCCGGCCCCCGGCAGAGTAGTTCCAGAGAAGAGGACTGAGTGGCCCCGTCTTTCCCTAAGAGGACTGACCGTGGGTACAGTAGCTACTGGGACGTAAGTCGGGGCTTGATTAACCCCGGCTGGGTCACCTGGGCGAGGGTGTATGTTGTTGCGAGACCCCAAACACCCGTTGACCCCAGGCTACAACACTGATGATACGTCCTCCAGGCTACAACACTGATGATACATCCTCCAGGCTACAACACTGATGATACGTCCTCCAGGCTACAACACTGATGATACGTCCTCCAGGCTACAACACTGATGATACGTCCTCCAGGCTACAACACTGATGATACATCCTCCAGGCTACAACACTGATGATACGTCCTCCAGGCTACAACACTGATGATACGTCCTCCAGGCTACAACACTGATGATACGTCCTCCAGGCTACAACACTGATGATACATCCTCCAGGCTACAACACTGATGATACGTCCTCCAGGCTACAACACTGATGATACGTCCTCCAGGCTACAACACTGATGATACATCCTCCAGGCTACAACACTGATGATACGTCCTCCAGGCTACAACACTGATGATACGTCCTCCAGGCTACAACACTGATGATACGTCCTCCAGGCTACAACACTGATGATACGTCCTCCAGGCTACAACACTGATGATACGTCCCAGGCTACAACACTGATGATACGTCCTCCAGGCTACAACACTGATGATACGTCCCAGGCTACAACACTGATGATACGACCCAGGCTACAACACTGATGATACGTCCCAGGCTACAACACTGATGATACGTCCTCCAGGCTACAACACTGATGATACGTCCCAGGCTACAACACTGATGATACGTCCTCCAGGCTACAACACTGATGATACATCCTCCAGGCTACAACACTGATGATACGTCCCAGGCTACAACACTGATGATACGTCCCAGGCTACAACACTGATGATACGTCCCAGGCTACAACACTGATGATACGTCCTCCAGGCTACAACACTGATGATACGTCCCAGGCTACAACACTGATGATACGTCCTCCAGGCTACAACACTGATGATACGTCCTCCAGGCTACAACACTGATGATACGTCCTCCAGGCTACAACACTGATGATACGTCCTCCAGGCTACAACACTGATGATACGTCCCAGGTGCATCCATGTGATGTTTTTCTTTATGTATTATTAATTCTCGACAAAAACACAAAAGAAACTAAGCAGAGAAACATGTATTTTTCTAAGATTAGATGGACGGGGTTGGGTTTGTTGTGACCACATTATTTTCCGGGTCTACTCTTCTCCAGAAGTCATAGGATCACTCATAGGTAGGGGTGTCACGGTACGCCTAATCCACGATTCGATTCGACTTTCGATTTTAAGGTCACGATTCGATTCGATTTTCGATTCGATATATTTTTTTAAAACATCCTTTTTTTGCAGCTTTTGAGGGCTAACAAAAAGGGTTTTATGCCCTTACAACAACTGTCATTTTCAGATTCTTCTTTAAGATGAGTTAACGACAACATTCTTGTGAAGCTCTATAACTAAATAAAATCTAAATACAAAGTTTAACATGTAAGAAAAAAGGATCCAAAGACAACTGTTCTTAAACATCTTAAAGTATGTTCACATTGTTTGAACAGGTAAGAGCTTTAACAAACAAGAAATGTGAATAATAAGCTAAGCCAAGGGTCTTCAACAGGTTTTCTTTAGTTTTTTACCTTAACCCCATCCCTTTTCTGAGGTGAACTTTAGCCAAAAATAGCAGATCTACAAGGTCACAACGCCTCGCGCTGCGAGGCGTTGTGACCTTGTAGATCGGCTATTTTTGGCCGAGAGGTATAGGTGTAGACTCTAGAGGGGAAAAAGAGAAGACGGCGAAACTATCAATGTGAAGCATAATGGACAAACGGTAGCCGTTTTGTCAACAACGCGTCGGGTGCCTCATAATTCACTGGGAAGCCAAAATATTGCCAGACTTTTGACTTAAAGGAAGCGTGAGGGTTTTCCAATTCTTCCGTTTGTGTATCATCATTACCATCGCTGGCTTCAGCAGTGGCCATGGTGAAATGTAAAGTAGTATACAGACAACGCTACAGCGGTCTCTCTCTCTGTCTCCTCCAAACTCCTCGGCCGTGTGTGTGACTTTGTCCTGTCGTCTTTTTTTTTCTCCCCCGTCATAAGCACTCATGCGCGATGCGCGTAAAAACACAACAGCGGCTCTAGCATGACTTCACCCGGACGTGCAATCGGATGTGCGCATGCGCAGGAGTACTTTTTTTTTATTAACCCTTGAATCGCGATCGGCTTTTGATTTCGATACACTGTGTCGTACGTCATTTTCGATACGTATCGAGTATCGTGACACCCTTAGTGGACCCCCTGTGGTAACTCTGAGGACCCCCTTCTGAAGGCCCATGCTCTAAACCATGTGTGAAAACAACTGAATACAGCGAGCAGCTTTACAAAGCCTTCTGTGGCTTCAGTGCCTTGCTAAAGGGCACATGGTGTAAGTGTAGGTTGTTGGTTCATTCAGTGCCTTGCTAAAGGGAACATGTACTGTATGTCTCTAACAGGACTGAGTGTAGGTTGTAGGTTCAGTGCCTTGCTAAAGGGAACATGTATGTCTCTAACAGGACTGAGTGTAGGTTGAGGGTTCAGTGCCTTGCTAAAGGGAACATGTATGTCTCTAACAGGACTGAGGGTAGGTTGAGGGTTCAGTGCCTTGCTAAAGGGCATGTATGTCTCTAACAGGACTGAGTGTAGGTTGAGGGTTCAGTGCCTTGCTAAAGGGCATGTATGTCTCTCTAACAGGACTGAGTGTAGGTTGAGGGTTCAGTGCCTTGCTAAAGGGCATGTATGTCTCTAACAGGACTGAGGGTAGGTTGAGGGTTCAGTGCCTTGCTAAAGGGCATGTATGTCTCTAACAGGACTGAGTGTAGGTTGAGGGTTCAGTGCCTTGCTAAAGGGCATGTATGTCTCTCTAACAGGACTGAGTGTAGGTTGAGGGTTCAGTGCCTTGCTAAAGGGCATGTATGTCTCTAACAGGACTGAGGGTAGGTTGAGGGTTCAGTGCCTTGCTAAAGGGCATGTATGTCTCTAACAGGACTGAGTGTAGGTTGAGGGTTCAGTGCCTTGCTAAAGGGCATGTATGTCTCTAACAGGACTGAGGGTAGGTTGTTGGTTCAGTGCCTTGCTAAAGGGCGTGTATGTCTCTAACAGGACTGAGTGTAGGTTGAGGGTTCAGTGCCTTGCTAAAGGGCATGTATGTCTCTAACAGGACTGAGTGTAGGTTGAGGGTTCAGTGCCTTGCTAAAGGGCATGTATGTCTCTAACAGGACTGAGTGTAGGTTGAGGGTTGAGTGCCTTGCTAAAGGGCATGTATGTCTCTAACAGGACTGAGGGAGACCACGGAGCAGCTGGTGAAGCAGAAGAAGAAGATGGAGGCTAAAGATCAGCTGACTCCATGGGAGGGATACCTGGAGAAGAAGAAGCAGAAGAAGAAACTGAGGAAAGCAAAGAAGAAACAGGTGACAGGACACACACACACACGCACACAGTTTTATTTCAAGGACCACCATAAGCTGAAACGTGGTTCCATTTGTACCCTCTCAGGGTTACAGACCTTTTTAAGAGTCCATTTAGAACCGCCTCTAGTAACCCAGATGGTCCCTGGACCACACTTTGCACCGAGTGCCGCGCTATGAGCTTGTAGATCTGCTATTTTTGAAAAATCTTGAAAATATATTTTTTGGATTTTTTTCCCAAAAACTGTTAGGATTTAGATTTTTTTTAAGAATCACCTCAGGTCTTAATGGGTTAAATAATTGAACATGTTTCTCTGCCACCTTTTCTATATGTTTATTCTATGTGTTATTATTTCAGACTGTCTGTAAATCACATCTGTGTGTTTTCTTCATCTTCAGGAGCCCACTGAGGAAGACCTCAGTGATGATGAAGTTCCTTCAGACGTCGACCTCAACGACCCCTTCTTCACCGAGGAGCTGGGTACCTCAGGTACCATCTGATTAATACCTTTATTTACTGATCACTATGGTCCATCTAATCAATACCTCTATTTACTGATCTAATCAATACCTCTATTTACTGATCAATATGATCCATCTAATCAATACCTCTATTTACTGATCTGATCAATACCTCTATTTACTGATCAATATGATCCATCTAATCAATACCTCTATTTACTGATCTGATCAATACCTCTATTTACTGATCTGATCAATACCTCTATTTACTGATCTGATCAATACCTCTATTTACTGATCTGATCAATACCTCTATTTACTGATCAATATGATCCATCTAATCAATACCTCTATTTACTGATCTGATCAATACCTCTATTTACTGATCTGATCAATACCTCTATTTACTGATCTGATCAATACCTCTATTTACTGATCTGATCAATACCTCTATTTACTGATCTGATCAATACCTCTATTTACTGATCAATATGATCCATCTAATCAATACCTCTATGTACTGATCTGATCAATACCTCTATTTACTGATCAATATGATCCATCTAATCAATACCTCTATTTACTGATCTGATCAATACCTCTATTTACTGATCTGATCAATACCTCTATTTACTGATCAATATGATCCATCTAATCAATACCTCTATTTACTGATCTGATCAATACCTCTATTTACTGATCAATATGATCCATCTAATCAATACCTCTATTTACTGATCAATATGATCCATCTAATCAATACCTCTGTTTACTGATGATCCATCTAATCAATACCTCTCTATACTGATCAATATGATCCATCTAATCCACACTTCCTAGATGTGGGGCCCAAAAGCTAGATCACAAAGGCTGTGCAGGTAGACCACATGACATGCTCCTAAAAAAATATATATATATAATTTAAATATTCACGGTTCACGGTCTGAACCGTGTTTTCAGTCTTTTTCTTTTTTTCGTTTTTCTCCACACGGGCGGGGCTAGAGCAGCTCTGGGAGTACCCATTGTGATCCTGAGAAGGAAGGGCCAAATGGATCACCGGAAACAAAAACATGGCTTCCATCCGCTTCCTGTCTATTTCCTTCTTTAAAAACGTCTGTATCTCCGAATCTGTTTCCGGTGGTGAAAACCGGTCATGCGCGATGCGCGATCCCCCCCGTTGTAACTCGCGAGTGAAATGTTATTGTTCCAGGCTGTAGACAGGGTCATCGCTAAACATGAATGGATGCTTTTTTTTACGTTGATTTGCTCGTCGTGGAGTCTCAAGCTTTAAACAGCAAAGCGCAGTCAATGGGGAGAATGCTGGCACCCAACGTAAGTTGTTATGAAAAAATGCTGGCACCCGATGTGTTAAAAAAAAACTATTTTTGTCATCTGTCACTTAGATTAAGGTGACTTGATTGATTGACATCAAAAAGGACCTGTCAGCTCAAACCCACAATGCAATGCTTTGTTTTCAAGAGTGTTAAAACGTCAGTATAGTTGTTAAAAAGGCCAGGACATAATGGGTGTATGTACCTTTAAATGCTCAGGTTACTATAGTAACAGGTAGTGACGTAGTCACGTTAACGTGATTCAGCCCGGGAAGAAAGGGGGCGTGTCCTCCAGCCTTTTGTTCTACAAGCCAAGTTTAAGTTGAAACTATCCGAATATTACCTCAGTTTATTATTGTCCCACGTCCCGGTATATCAGGGGTACTCAACTACAAATCTTGAGGGTCCACAAATAATATTTTGAATAAGGCAAAGGACCGTTTTTTTAAGTCTGTCAATCGAGCCAAGTTTATCAAACGGGATCCCCTTCCAACCAAACAACTTCATAAAACTGGGGTGCAGAGCAGTGGCGCAAAATGTTTCATTATTAATTACTTACGATGCATAAGTGGGTTCAGATTCTATTAATTAAGTATTTTTAACTATTTCAACATGTATTTTTATTATTCTAAATGACTTGGGGGGGGGGGGGGGGGGGGGGGGTCCAATCTGAAGCTACGGGGAGACAAATCTCCCCCGTACCCCCCGGGATTTCCGCATCTGGTGTAGAGTATAAAAACCTACATGAAAATAAACATGAAAACAACAGAACAACAATTCAAATACTTTTTCACACCCCCTCCAAAAATCCCCATGCGGTACATCTTCACAAGCTCTATGAGTTCATGACAAAAACACTGCTGTAATAATACTGTGAAGTACTGGACTAATACAGATACAAAACCAAGTCACGTCTCCTCGTCCATCCTTTGCATTCTGACCGATGCACCATCTTTGTTTTTTTGCATATTATTTGAAAGAACTAGCATCCAGCCTATTCCCTATTTAACTCATTCCCTGCGAGACTTATTTCTGGCTGTGTTTGCCCACTGCCAGCGATTTAGTGTTTTTTATAAAATTGTTTAAAAATTCACATTTTATTTTTTTCATTATGATCGCAAGTCCAGTTGTTTCTAAACACACAGGCGAGTCGTGCACGTCGCTCAGACAACAAACATTACGGCCGGGACAGAGTCCTTCTCCTCCAGCCCAACGTTAAACACCATGTTTCGTCATCTGAACGGAAAACTCACTTTCTTTTTCCACCTCGCCACAGACCTCGCTAAATCCCTTATGATCGCGTGTTCAACTGTTTGTAGACACACAGGGTAGTTTAGAGTGGCCCAGAGAAGACATTTTCAATCGGCGACATTCCATTTTGCAGCAGTAGCAGTTTCAAAACAGCGACGCGAAACAGTGTTCCTCGACGGAGAAATGCAAAGCCGAGATAATGGCGTCTGAAAGCGGAACCCAAACAGGAAGTGGGCGGGAGCGAAAATCTTTGATATGACGTATTTCCGTATCCGGGTGTGCTACAATGAAATGTGTCCCTTCGAGAGATGAAGGACGGTGAGATCTTGTTTTAAAAAAATATTAATCAAAATTACGTTTTTTACGTCATTGACAGGTTTGGTAATTGGATTTTTTTTTTCTTTTTAAGTCAGTGGCAGTGGATGAGTTAACAATAGTATTACAAAATAAAACCTACCAATTTAATTTCCCATTCCAAGTGTGTTTGTCCTGTATGTAACCCCCAGTGCCGCTATTCCAAAGCTTTCGGGAGGAGTAGAGAACAGAGCAATTGTTTCAACACCCACACAAAAGAAAATGCAAACGTGAATCTACCCTCTGGAACAGGAAACTACAGTCAGAAGAAGAGAGATTTCAAAGCTTCATGAGAAATGAGTTCTTTAACCCATTAAGACCTGGAACTGTGTTATTTTTAGATTTGAGCTAAAAAGCATTATTTTACACTTTGGGCTATTCAAAAATAGCAGATATACAAGCTCATAGCACGGCACCGAGTGCCGCACTACGAGCTTGTAGATCTGCTATTTTAGAAAAATCGTGAAAATGTGTGAAAATCTTTGAATACATATATTTTTAAAGCGAACATTTTTAACTCAAATCTTTGCTTCTGGGGGTCCCTGGAACAAAATATTTTGATGGGGGTCCGCGGCCAAATACATATAATTTTGGGGGTCCTTGACATGAAAAAGATTGAGCACCACTGATATAGAAACATACGTTTTTCAGAATACTGTTGAGATTTAGGAGACATGTAGAATCGGCTTCAGGTCTCAATGGGTTAATGAAGGGATTTGTAGTTGTTTTTTAATCTCTTCTTAAACGGAGTTTAAATCTTGTGCCCACAGTAAATGCTCTTTCTACGTTCATTCACTTCATAGTATAAACAACACATTCACATCACAGACAGTAGTCAATTGTTGATACTAATGATGACAGCATAGCGTAGTGTCATTTTCTCACGATCCACAATCCACTGAGATTTAGAAAATTATACTTTTCACAGTAATAGAGCAAACCAAGAGGCCTAGAAAAGTACAATAGATCCACCTTCAGGGTTTTTACCAGGATTAGGATGTATCATTAATCCCAAGGCCGGGAATGCTGCTAATGCAAATGTTTTTCCAACATGAGTTACAATCTTTTTTTCAAAATGAGATAGACGTTTTGTCCTTTTGGAACAAAACCTTTATTTTGTGTGTATTCTCTCCATCCAGAGGTGAAGAAGAAGAAGACGAAGGGAAAGAAAAGCAAGAAGGAGGAAGAGGAGAGAACGGCGGAGGAGGAAGCGGAGGTGGAGAATCGAAAGGTTTGAATTCATAATGAAGTCAGACGGTGCGTCTATTGAACCTAGATCTATTGATCTAGTTAAAATAGACACATTTGAAACATTTGGGCAAATCTTTGAATATATATGTATATTTCTTAAAGCCAACATTTTTTATTTCGATCTGTGCTTCTGGGGGTCCCTGGAACAACATATTTTGAGATGGGGGTCCGCGGCCAAATACATATCATGTTGGGGGGTCCTTGACATGGAAAAGTTGGAGCATCACTGATATAGCAACATACTGTTAGGATTAAGAAACATTTTTTTTATATGTATTTAGCCGTGGACCCCCCATCTCAACATGTTTTTTATATGTATTTAGCCGTGGACCCCCCATCTCAACATGTTTTGTTCCAGGGACCCCCCAGAAGCATAGATTTGAGCATAAAATGTTTGCTTTAAAAATATATATATATTCAAAGATTTGCACACATTAAATAAATAAATAAAAAAAGCAGATCTACAAACTCCGTCTATGATAGGCGTTGTCTAGTTTTTGAATCTGTCAGTTGGTGTAGTTAAAATAGACCTATGTAAATATGACAGTAGTTTTTTATTCTGTCAGTAGGTCTATTAAAATCTGCCCATAGGTGTTGTTAACCCATTGAGACCTGGAACTGTGTCATTTTTAGATTTGAGCTAAAAAGCATTATTTTACACTTTGGGCTATTCAAAAATAGCAGATCTACAAGCTCATAGCGCGGCACCGAGTGCCGCGCTATGAGCTTGTAGATCTGCTATTTTAGAAAAATCATGAAAATGTGTCCAAATCTTTGAATATATATATCTTTAAAGCGAACAGTTTTTAACTCAAATCTTTGCTTCTGGGGGGTCCCTGGAACAACATATTTTGATGGGGGTCTGCGGCCAAATACATATAATTTTGGGGGTCCTTGACATGAAAAAGATGGAGCACCACTGATATAGAAACATGTTTTTCAGAAAACTGTTGAGATTTAGGAGACATGTAGAATCGGCTTCAGGTCTCAATGGGTTAAAGTGTATTGATTTAGAATAGTGTGTATTTAACTGTGTGTGTGTGTGTGTGTGTGTGTGTGTGTGTGTGTGTGTGTGTGTGTGTGTGTGTGTGTGTGTGTGTGTGTGTGTGTGTGTGTGTGTGTGTGTGTGTGTGTGTGTGTGTGTGTGTGTGTGTGTGTCAGGCGGAGATGGCTCTCTTAATGGACGATGAGGAGGACGGTGAACACAAACACTTCAACTACGACCAGATCGTTGGGAATCAGAACCTCAGCAAGAAGAAACGTAAAAACCTGCAGAAGAAGAACAACCAACCTCTGGAGGAGGACAGCTTCCAGGTAATGATACTATTCATATTATAATAGTGTTATTAATATTATATTAATAGGGGAGATCGGCTCATTCCTCCATTCCAGAGCTATGACCCATCACTGTACCCTTTATAGGAACGCTAGCTTATCCTCTCTCTCTGAGAGGCGTGATACACACTGGTATCTCTTCATTTTTAAAGCCATCTCAGGTATGCTCCCGCCTTATATTTGTGGTATGTTGGAGCAGAACCCTAGCTCCTACCAGACCCGCTCAAGTGATTTCCTAACACTCAAGGTTCCATTTGCTCATTCAGAGCTATAAGGCAAAGCAGCATTTTCTGTTAGTGCTCCATCTACTTGGAATGAGCTCCAGAAGTCCCTAAAAATTAGATCACTGCCTTCCTTGGGTCAATTTAGGGCAATGGTTTCCAACACTTTTATTTCAGACTGTAACTGCTCTAATTCATTTTCTTATGTATCTGTTTTAGTTCTGGTAAATATTTTGAGTATATTTTGAGTATTCTTTGTCTTCTGTTATTTAAATTAATATATTTGATATGGAATTGTATATTTGTATCTCTGTGGATAAAATTGTTGTATCTCGGCTACATTGAAAATGAGGGCCTGCCCCTCAACTGTATTCCGAGTTGAAATAAAGGTTATGATGATGATGATGATGATGACCGTCTGAGTTGTTTTTTGAAAAACAACAGAAATCCAAGAAAACATGTAAAATGAAAGGAGGCTTTTGTTGTTGTTGTGATCACGTGTTTTCTGGGTGTACTCTTCTTCGGTGGTGCCTGGATCATTCACAGGCTGCGGAGCAGCGCCCCGCCACACCCCCTCCCGCACCAATAAGTCGTTCCTGGCAGTGAATGAGTTAAATCAGGGGTCTTCAACGTTTTCGGGCTAAGGACCCCCTGAGCTGAGATATTGTATAACATTGTGTTGCAGATTAAACATTTTCATAGATTTCTTAGACAGCTTCATAGACTTTGATCTCATCTGTGTGTATGTTGGATTAATGTGTGTTTTCTAGGGGTGTGCCGATACACTCATTTCATGAAACGAAACGATACGATATTGGGCTCACGACATCGATATGATACGATATATGGCACTTTTTATCATGAAAATATATGGGGGGAAAAAAGCAAATGCAAACAAATACTTCTGTTTTTGCATATAGATATATATCGTCACGAAAACATACACCCCTAGTATTTTCAGACATTTAACCACTTGAACCGTCACTACTTAAGTCTGCTCTTTTTTCCCCCCCTCTACACCAAACCTTTTTGCCAAAAATAGCAGATCTACAAGCTCACAACGCCTCGCAGCGCGAGACGTTGTGAGCTTGTAGATCTGCTAATGTTCCACTCAGAATAGGCATGGCTAGGGTTCAAGTGATTTATGTAAAAAAAACATGATCCTATCACACAAAGAGTTGGTGGACCCCCTGTAGTAGCTCTGAGGAGCCCTTAGGGCATTGGTTCTGTGGGGTCCGGGGACCCCCAGGGGTCCTTGAGGGAGTTCCAGGGGGTCCCCAGCTAAATGATAGATTAGGAACCAAATGGACCCTTATGGGTCTGTAACTCTGAGAGTGTACAAATGGAACCAAATGGACCCTAACGGGTCCATTTGGTTCCATTTGTACACTCTCAGAGTTACATTAACATTGATTTTACAATATGAATTGGGGTCCCAGAGATAGAAATGCGATTAAATGGGGGTCCGTAGCCCTAATGCATGTCAAACTGGGGGGTCCAAGAAATTAAAATGCTTGAAAATCACTGCTATAGAGCCGTACAAATCTTCTCTTATGGGGGTCCCTGGCTTATCTTTTCAAATGGGGGTCCGTGGGCTAATAAGTGTCAATTTGGGGGTCCTTGACATGAAAAAGTTTGAGAACCACTGCCCTAGCGCCCTGTTGAAGACCCCCCCTGAGTTCAATAATAATTCCTGTATGTATAATTCCAGGTGGATGTGAAGGACCCCCGCTTCCAGGCCGTGTTCACGTCGGCCCTGTTCAACCTGGACCCCTCAGACCCCGCCTACAAGAAGACCAGAGCCACTCAGAGCCTCCTGGCCGAGAAGAGGCGGCGCCGCCAGGAGGGCGAGCAGGAGGAGGAGGAGCTACGCAAGGCCACGCCCACCACCACACAGGAAGCACGCGGCGGCGGCGGGGGGTCACGGGGGGAAACGGAGGGCGGGGGGAAACGGGAGGGGCCCGACCCCAGCCTGTCCCTGCTGGTCAAGTCCATCAAGAACAAGACCCAGCAGTTCCAGGCCCGCAAGAAACACAAGACCACGTAGAGACCACCGCTCCTCATAGACACTGTAGTCATTTGAAGGACCAACCATAACTCTGAGAGTGTGCAAATGGAACCAAATGGACCCTAACGGGTCCATTTGGTTCTATTTGTACACTCTCAGAGTCACAGACCTGTAAGGGTCCTTTTGTAACCCTGGTCCTCCTGTGTGATAGACTGATCCACCTTGACTGATGGTTTAATGCAGACCTGTACCAGACATGATGTACTTTAACCCATTAAGACCTGGAACTGTGTCAATTTTTAGATTTGAGCTAAAAAGCATTATTTTACACTTTGGGCTTTTCAAAAATAGCAGATCTACAAGCTCATAGCGCGGCACCGAGTGCCGCGTTATGAGCTTGTAGATCTGCTATTTTTGAAAAATCGTGAAAATGTGTGGAAATCTTTGAATATATATATTTTTAAAGCGAACATTTTTAACTCAAATCTTTGCTTCTGGGGGGTCCCTGGAACAACATATTTTGATGGGGGTCCGCGGCCAAATACATATCATTTTGGGGGTCCTTGACATGAAAAAGATTGAGCACCACTGATATAGAAACATACGTTTTTCAGAAAACTGTTGAGATTTAGGAGACATGTAGAATCGGCTTCAGGTCTCAATGGGTTAACACATTCAATCCTGGAATGCATCTGTGTCATTTTAACGTTTCTTTGGCTATTCAAAAGTAGCAGATCTACAAGCTCACAGCGCTGCACCAAGTGCGATGGAGGTGGAGGTCCGTGGCCGAATACATATCATTTTGGGGGGTCCTTGACATGGAAAAGTTTGAGAACCACTGATATTAAAGCAACATAAGTTTTTTCAAAAAAACGGTTAGGATTTAGAAGACATTTGTAGAATATATATTCAAAGATTTACGCAAATGTTCACAATTTTTCAAAAAATAGCAGATCTACAAGAGCTTGTAGATCTGCTATTTTTGAATAGCCAAATACATCTAATATGACAGAGATGTGTTCCGGGATTGAAAGGGTTAAGTACCGAACGTTAAAGATAAAGTGATGTTTTCTTAAAAAAGGTTCAAAGCTCTTTATTGAGATATGAATCATTAATATTAGAATGTTTGTTCAGTAAGGGGCGTGTCCCTGTCTCTCATCCAGCTCTTTAACAAACAGAACATACATGTTCAGGTGGGTTGACCATTTCAGCCAATCGAGGAGAAAGGACCCATATTAACTCATTGAGTGCTATTCACGTGTTTCACCGCTATGGTGCAACGTGCCAATCACGTGTTTCACATGTTTTTGAAAAAATAGTAAAAAAAAACTCTAAATATATATATATTTTTTCTTTTGAAAAAAATGTTCAGAGATATCATTATCTGAAGATGTGCAGCTCCATCCACTCCTTGTTTAACTTCTAACTGAAAAAGGCTGTATCTCGCTTCCTAAGCACCTTTTTTTTTTACTTTGAAAACATCTCTGGCACTGGGACAACATAGCCAGAAATAATTCTGGCACTCAGTGAGTTAATCAGCTTCAATGTTCTAAGTGTTTCAGTAGCAATTTTGAAACACTTACTATTTCTTCTTATTTCTTTATGCCATCGCATCCAATTGAACTTGTTTAGCCTGTATCCTGTATGAATATAAACTTATAATGGAAAGTTCTGAAACTTTATTTCTCCCCTTCAATAATCCCATCCTGATTGGTCACCTTCACAACGAGGTACAACTTCTAAGGACCGTGTATTGGTGGAATGAGCAGCACAGCTAACAGTGAGGGCAGCGCCCACAAATATTTGTCAAAATCTCCTGCACTATATCCTTCTGTTGGCATTCTTTACCTCTCTGTTTGACTTTACAGTGCTGGCAGTTGTGTACCCGTCACAGGTGTGTGTGTGTGTGTGTGTGTGTGTACCCGTCACAGGTGTGTGTGTGTGTGTGTGTGTGTGTGTGTACCCGTCACAGGTGTGTGTGTGTGTGTGTACCCGTCACAGGTGTGTGTGTACCCGTCACAGATGTGTGTGTACCAGTCATAGATGTGTGTGTGTGTGTGTGTGTGCCAGTCACAGGGGTGTGTACCAGTCACAGGTGTGTGTGTACCCGTCACAGGTGTGTGTGTACCAGTCACAGGTGTGTGTGTACCAGTCACAGGTGTGTGTGTACCAGTCACAGGTGTGTGTGTACCAGTCACAGGTGTGTGTGTGTACCAGTCACAGGTGTGTGTGTGTGTGTGTGCCAGTCACAGGTGTGTGTGTGTACCAGTCACAGGGGTGTGTGTGTGTGTGTGTCAGTCACAGGTGTGTGTGTGTACCCGTCACAGGTGTGTGTGTGTGTGTGTGTGTCAGTCACAGGTGTGTGTGTGTGTGTGTGTGTGCCAGTCACAGGTGTGTGTGTGTACCAGTCACAGGTGTGTGTGTGTGTGTGTGTGTGCCAGTCACAGGTGTGTGTGTGCCAGTCATAGGTGTGTGTGTGCCAGTCACAGGTGTGTGTGCCAGTCACAGGTGTGTGTGTACCAGTCACAGGTGTGTGTGTGTGTGTGTGTGTGTGTGTGTGTGTGTGTGTGTGTGTGTGCCAGTCACAGGTGTGTGTGTGTACCAGTCATAGGTGTGTGTGTGCCAGTCACAGGTGTGTGTGTGTGTGTGCCAGTCACAGGTGTGTGTGTGTACCAGTCACAGGTGTGTGTGTCAGTCAAATAGATAACGTTCCAACATGCATCTTCCTGGTGGCTTTTGTTTGCGTTTCACCGGGTGGTGAAGATCAATACGACTGTTTGTTTTCAATCATCCTGTAACACACATTAAATCAGACTGTTAGTGCATTGAGACACAGAGGCCTTGAGATGGACCCCGGTTGGGGAGAGAAAGACGAGGCAGACCAAGGAACACCTGGTGAAGGACGGTGATGATGGAGCTGAAGGAGGAGATGGGTCTTTCCTGGGACCAAGCGCCAGACAGGATTCAGTGGCAGGGTATGATTGCGGCCTTATGCCCCAACCGGGACTAAGAGGATAAGTAAGTAAGTAAGCATTGAGACACAGGTCACACAGAGCTGTTGAATACAAACAACTGATTTATTCTCATCGGTTCAAATGAAAGTTTGATTCTGATCAAATCTCAGAACCCGTCAAAACGGTGGGACGACAAACAGGTTCCTCTGCAGTGTGTAGTTCAGATTCAACACAAAACGAGTCCATGTGTTCTCAACGAGTCGTCAGCCTTCATAATGTTCAGTAAAACATTAACCCATTAAGACCTGGAACTGTCATTTTTAGATTTGAGCTAAAAAGCATTATTTTACACTTTGGGCTATTCAAAAATAGCAAGCTCATAGCGCGGCACCAAGTGCCGCGCTATGAGCTTGTAGATCTGCTATTTTTGAAAATTCGTGAAAATGTGTGCAAATCTTTGAATATATATATTTTTAAAGCGAACATTTTTAACTAAAATCTTTGCCTCTGGGGGGTCCCTGGAACAAAATAATTTGATGGGGGTCCGTGGCCAAATACATATCATTTTGGGGGTCCTTAACATGAAAAAGTTTGAGCACCACTGATATAGAAACATACGATTTTCAGAAAACTGTTGAGATTTAGGAGACATGTAGAATCGGCTTCAGGTCTTAATGGGTTAACAAGTTATGTTTTACTAAATGTTTTGTTTTCATGAACGTCAAAGTGAAAGGAACTTCTTAGGAAAGTCTAAGACTGTAAAAAAAGAACATTCTTATAAAAAGAAACAGCTGCGTAGTGTGTGATAATAGTGAAAAACTCTGTTTTGTGCTTCATAGTGTCGTACAGACAGTATTACCACACTGTCTGTGGAAACCTCATACGTCACAACTGTTACCGTTCAGGAAACAGAACGAAAGGTTTCTGAAGTAGTGAAAATAGCCGATCTACAAGCTCACAACGCTTCGCATCTTGTAGATCGGCTATTTGATCACTACTTTTGCTTGACACTCTTGCATGGCGAAGTAGTGCCTTAAACCATTAAGAGACCTGGAACGCATCTGTGTCACTTTAGATGTCTTTGGCTATTCAAAAATAGCAGATCTACAAGCTCATAGCGCGGCACCGAGTGCCGCGCTATGAGCTTGTAGATCTGCTATTTTTGAAAAATCTTGAAAACTTTTTTTTTTTTTTTTTTCGAAAAACGGTTAGGATTTAGAAAACATTTTTAAGAATCGCTTCAGGTCTTAAAGGGTTAAAATGTCAAAAAAAAAACGTAAACATTTGGAGATACAAGGTTTTTGCCCGACGGCGATGATATCGTTGTTGTCAGGCAGAAACCTCTCGTCTCCAAACTGTTTGAGTTTTTACTTTTTTGTAAATTAACTACGTGATCATGTAAAAGTATCAGATCTGCAAGCTCGAAACCACGCCACACTTTGAGCTTGTAGATCTGCTACTTTTGCCATTGTTTAATTGGAATGCTGAAAAGTAACAGTTTTTGAACATATGGTTTCCACCTGACAGAGACGAGATCTAAAATCCCACGGCCCAGGAGTTCAACACTATGTCTCGTTCATCACCATAAAAAAACCCTGTCATATAATCATATGGTGTAGATTTGAATGTATGGAGAAATTGTCATTTATACACAGCTGAGTTGTCTCTGTACTTGGACTGCTTTTTTCCCCCCTCCAACTACACCAAAATCTGTTCACCAAAACATTGCAGATCTACAAGCTCACACAGATGCAAGTGGTTAAACAAAACGTGGCATTTTAAGGGTTTTAAGTATGTTTTGATGATCATATTTGTCCCATCCCTAATCAACACCATCTCACTGGAGATCTTTGGATCTGTGAGCTTGTAGATCGGCTATTTTCCACAATATTTATCTGTGGAACCGAATCAATGCACAATTCAATTCCAAGTGCTTGTCAGGGTAGGGGGTCCCCAGTTCAAATGTGAGTATTTTGGGGGGTCGTGGAGAAGAGTTTTTAGAACCACTGATCACTTGTTTAATGGTGTGTTAGAGCATTGGTTCTCAAAGTGTGGTCCGGGGACCCCCAGGGGTACTTGAGGGGGTTCCAGGGGGTCCCCAGCTAAATGATGGATAGAAACCAAATGGACCCTTATGGGTCTGTAACTCTGAGAGTGTACAAATGGAACCAAATGGACCCGTTAGGGTCCATTTGGTTCCATTTGTACACTCTCAGAGTTAAGTTAACATTGATTTTACAATATGAATTGGGGTCCCAGCGATATAAATGCCATTACATGGGGGTCCGTAGCCCTAATGCATGTCAAACTGGGGGTCCTTGAAATTAAAATGGTTGAGAATCACTGCTAGAGCCGTAAAAAATCTTCTCTTATGGGGGTCCCTGGCTTATATTTTCAAATGGGGGTCCGTGGGCTAATAAGTGTCAATTTGGGGGTCCCTGGCATGAAAAAGTTTGAGAACCAATGTGTTAGAGTTCATGTCAGACAGTCTGAACCAACGGGGGCAAAAGGCAACTTGATTCATCAAATAATCTTTAAAACCCAAATCCACTCCACTACAGATTAAAAGTGTTGAACTCTTGGGCCCAGAGGACATCTCTACATATAGAGATCTAATCTCATCATAGAACTGTAATATTGTCCATAGTCCTCATGCAGAGTGTTCATGTATAACTGTCTGTGTCAAAACCATTCATATTACAAATATCAAAAGTTACAAATATCCCAAAAATATTCAACCCTAAATATCAAACCCACGGCAGACGTTCCAACAGAACGGCTCCTTCAGTGGAAAGCACAAAGTCAACCTAGAAAAAACTTTCATAATAATAATAATAATAATTTGTACTTTGTTTTTTTAGTGTTGTTTTCAGCTTAAAGGACGACTTCACCCATTTTCAACCTCATCTTCATATAATTGGTCCTCACTAATGCTCATCATATTTCTGTGGATAGTTCAGAAACCTGCCTACCAGTGACATCACCGACGGGTAATCCAAGCTAATAGAAACGGCAGGCTTTCTATTCATGGAAAGTTAGCGTTGGATAAAAGAAGCCATTGTTCTTACGTTAATAAAAATCCAAATATATATATTTTAAAAATCTTTAAACCTTCCTAGCGATGATGTCACTGGTAGGTGGGTGTGTGAAGTACAAGCTCTTGTAGATCTGCTACTTTTGATGCTTTTGAGTGACGCAGTAAGTGTGATCAAAGTAGGGAGTTAGTTTACGAATAAACCCTTCAGAAAAACGCAGGCAAAAATCCTTCATATGCTAAAATCTTTGATTTATGCAGATAAAGTCCTAGATTTTGCGATGAAATATGCAGGTTTTATGTGATTTTAAGATGAAATATGCAGGTTTTTGATGTGATTTTTAGCGGTGAAATTGCGTGAAGTTGCAAAATATGCAGAAAGTTGCAAAAGTTTCGCACATTATGCGATGCACCCAGGGGCGTAGCCACGGGTGGGCATAGGTAGGCCTGGGCCCACCCCCAAAAAAATAAAAATATAACTTTTTTTAAATTTTGTTTGTCATATTCAGCCATTTCGATAAAAGTGTATATATATATATATATATGTACCCGAAATCTATCACAAACCCCGCAAAAAAAAGCATAAAAAACCTCTAATAACCACAATTTTTTGGCGTGCGCGCAGGGTCCTGGCGCACATGCACGCGCGAGCCCACCCGTGACTCCCTCGGCCCAGCCTCGGCTAGCGTTACGGCTACGCCATTGGATGCACCCTTTTTGAAAAATAATTATGCCATATTATGCGCATAATGGTGTTTTTCTGTAGGGTCTAATAAACACAATGGTGATAAGAGGTTTCTGTCTGACAGAACGATGTGTTGAAAATGGATGAAGTCGTCGTTAAACTCAGTATTCTTTATTTGACTTGGTCGTCGGGTAGAAAACATTATTACCATATGTTTTTAAAAAACATGTTAACATGGTGGTAGTGTGGCATCATCGTAGTGTCGTGGAGAAAATAAGCGAGCGTAGTCGATCTACAAGACTCGCAGCGTGTCGTAAAGTGAGCTTGTAGATCTTTCGCTACTTTAGATTTTTTAAACACCATTCAGTCCGAGAACGCATCCGTGTCATTTTAAGATTTCTTTGGCTATTCAAAAAAATAATAGATCTACAAGCTCATAGCGCGGCACCGAGTGCCGCGCTATGAGCTTGTAGATCTGCTATTGTTTTGAAAAATCGCGAACATTTGTGTAAATCTTCCAGGGTCCCTGGAACAACATATTATGAGATGGGGGTCCGCGACCAAATACGTGTGATTTTAGGGGTCCTTGACATGAAACAAGTTTTGTTCCAGGGACCCCCAGAAGCAAAGATTTGAGTTAAAAATGTAGTTTCCAAAAATATATATATATTCAAAGATTTGCACTTAATGTTCACGATTAAAAACAATATAGCAGATCTACAAGCTGGTGCCGATGAGCTATGAGCTTGTAGATCTTCTATTTTTGAATAGCCAACGTATAAAATAATGGTTATTGGCCATAGCTAAGAATCTAAAATGACACAGATGTGTCTCTGGATTGAATGAGTTAACAACAGCTTGTGACAAAAAAATAAAATATTATTAATAATATTAATAAGTACATAGGAACACATACAAGGTTTCTAACTGACAGATCATTGGTCACAGCAACCATGTTAGCAGGGCGGAATTTTGCCGTTTTCAATACACGATAGTGCACTTGGTGATACAAGCGTGAAATTTGGCACAGATGTCCTTCATATGACTCTAATTGATAATCAACCTCTGGCCACGCAAAAATCCTAAGATTTCAAGATGGCCACCACCAGTTTTCAAAATGGCTGCAACTGGGCCAACACTTTGGACTATATCACTTTGCTGGGGCTGTAAATCTTTGATTTCCCTCTTATTTTAATATAGGAGAATATGTTCTGAAGGTATTTCTACCAAGTAAGATAAAAAAAAAAAAAATTAGGTTCCAATATGGCGGCATATTTTCCAATATGGCTGCCGATAAATTGCATAAATGTACATTCACATGAGCTTGAAGCACATGTATTTGTATTAATTACCATACACAGAATCAATTTATAGCTAATTTTAAAGTGATTTGGTAGCTTTTTAATGACCTAGGGCAACTAAATACAAAAACCTAGATACATATAGGGATATTTTCTCAAACAGGTGCTGACCTTTTTCTCTTTCCGTGGAAGGACAAAACTGTATGGCATCTGCTGAACGCATGAAAGAAGCAAAGACCTAATGACTTTGATGTGTCTGGGTTGCTCAGTCGGTAGAGCTTTCACCTTCTTCTTTGCATCAGCTATTGAATCAAAGTCATCAGGTCTTTGCTTCTTTCATGCCTTCAGGGGATGCCACACAGTTTCGTCCTTCCATGGAAAGGGAAAAAGGTCAGCATGGCAGACAACTTCTCCAAATTAGGTTCAACACCTGTTGCAATAAATGATAAACATATGCAAGTCATTGAGGAGTTCATAGTACTCATGTACGATAGAACTTCATAGAAGTAGTTCCTACAAGGAAGTGAATGCAAGTGAAGTGCATTCCAAGCAGGACATATATGGGGCCAGTGACTCTTGTGCAGTCCTGTTTGCCAAATTATGCCAGAAGCTGACACGATGTGGATGTAAAAAAGCATGTTCTGGACACTGCAAATGCTTTAAGTTTGGACTTATCTGCACACCCCTCTGTGGTTGCAGTTGCTAGTACACTGGCCTGTCACTTGCCAAGCCACCATTGTAAATGAGAATGTGTTTATAATGACTTAATAACAAAACAAAAAGTAAGCACTAAGCTTTACCAAGCTAATAAATCACTTTCAAATGTTCCATAAATGGATTCTGTGTATGATAATTAATACAAATACATGTACTACAAGCTCATGTGGATAAACCATAAGCAGATGCACATTTCTGCAATTTATCGGCAGCCATATTGGAAAATATGCCGCCATATTGGAACCTAATGTTATTTTTTATCTTACTTGGTAGGAATACCTCCAGAAAATATTCTCTTATATTAAAATAAGCCCCAGCAAAGCGATATAGTCCAACACATTGGCCCAGTTGCAGCCATTTTGAAAACTGGTGGTGGCCATCTTGAAATCTTAGGAATTCCACGTGGCCAGAGGTTGATTATCAATTAGGGTCATATGAAGGTCATCTGTGCCAAATTTTGCGCTTGTATCACCAAGTGCACTATGGTATCAAATTTCCGCCCTGCTATGTGTGGATGTAAGGAAACAAAGGAGGGACATTTTAAGGCAGGAAAACAAACACACAAAATCAGGGCTTCTCAAAGTGTGGTCCCCTCCCCAGGGGGTCCTTGAGGGGGTTCCAGGGGGTCCCCGACCGTTTAATCTCACAGTCCATTAGTGTTATATGTATATATATATATATGTAGTGTTTGTATGTTTGTATATAAATCAGTCAGAATATTAGAATTGGTCTCTTGGTGGTGTGTGTGCTTGTTGCATCAATGGAGTCATTCACCGGTTTTGCCAGCAGGGGGAGCACTGCAGCCAGAGTAGGTTTAGCAGCGTTGGTCGTTTTATGGCTTCACCTTCATGTCCTTCTGTACCATGAATACTGTATGTTACATAATGTACCTTACAGATCCTCTCTCTCTCTCTCTCTCTCTCTCTCTGTGTGTAGATGGACCTCTCTCTCTCTCTCCACCCATTTCAGATGCTGTCAATGCACTGAATGGAACATTATGAGGTTTAATCAGACTATTGATAGTAGAGAGACTAGACTGGAGGAGGAGCCAGCCCTATCCAAGGTCTTGCGCTCGGTACCAGCGCCGCTTCCTATTGCTTCACCAATCTATGTCCCCCCCCCCCGCCTGTGCATGGAACACGCTGACGTCACCAAATTCAGAGCGACGCCCCTCTGCACTCTGATTGGTTAGGAGATAACAAGGTTTAGAAACCAGCGTTCCTGCAGGCTTTTTTTCTTTTGAAACAAAAAAAAAGGCCTGGGTTTCCGAGGCTAGTGAGATACTGACCTGTGATTGGTCTAATAGGTGAGTAGAGATACTGACCTGTGATTGGTCTAATAGGTGAGTAGAGATACTGACCTACCGAGTAGGTGTTTTGTATAAAGTATAGTTTTGGACCGTTTTCAGGCCAAGGACCCCCTTAGCTGAGAGAGAGAGAGATGAAGGGACCCCCACTGCATATTAGATTCATGTTAAATGTGTATTTAACCACTGAAGACTCTCAATACGTTGCAAAGTTGGCCTTTGACTCTGTACTTGGTCAGCACCGTTTACCCTCTACACCAAGCCTCTTCGCAGAAAATAGCAGATCTACAAGCTCACAACGCGTCGCAGACGCGTTGTGAGCTTGTAGATCGGCTATTTTCTGCAAACGTTCCCCCCCAGAATACAGGGACGCTAGGGTTCAAGTGGTTAATGTAAAAAATAAAAAATAAAAAAGTATCTAAAAGATTTGGTGCCCCCCCGCCCTGCAGTATCTCTGAGGGGACCCCCTGGGGGTCCCGGACCCCCTGTTGAAGACCCTCTGACATAAAGGGAACCGTGTGCGGCAGCGGCGGCCGTCCACGGAAAGCGTTTTCTGAGCGGCCTTTGTGACGAGGCCTTTCTGCCTTCATCCTGTTTCATCCTGTTCCAGCTTCCTCTGCGTCCGTGTTTAGAAGCTTCTTCTTCTGCTGAAAACAGCTCCAACCTTTAGGGGAGGAGCGTCACTGGCGAGCAGATAATAATAATAATAAAAAAATGACACCCTGTGTGAAGGTAGCGGCGCCTTTGATACATTATGTCATCGATATGTGTTTATAATGTGTTTATAGCCATGTGTCACGTGAAGCTTGACCAATCAGAACGTTGACGGGTCTGACCAATCAGAACGTTGACGGGTCTGACCAATCAGAACGTTGACGGGTCTGACCAATCAGAACGTTGACGGTTCTGACCAATCAGAACGTTGACGGGTCTGACCAATCAGAACGTTGACGGTGAACACGGACAAAGTCAGGTATAGAGCAGGATCCGCTAAGCGCCACTAAAAACTCCATGTGAACGGAACGCGTTAGACACGTTCAGAGATAGCCTGAGGTTCCAGACCATAGACCATAGACCGTAGACATGTAATTAATGAACCTATAGGATTTATTCGGTACACAAAGTTACCGTCCAATGAGAGTCGGAGGTGGGGGTGGGGTCTTAACGACAAGCCAATCGGCGAATCTCTGCTTAAAGCGAGCTGTGCCAGGACGTCAGATGTAGGCGGATCCGTGGGATCTCTTGTGATTGGTTTAGGGAAATTTTAGAATCCCCTCCCCCCCTTGTAATCGCCGACACTGCAGCCAATGGCAGCCTGAAGCTCCACACAGCTTCAGGCTGATGATCAGGTTAGTTCAGAGCACCAATCGGCACGGGTTTCAAACAAAAAGAATACTGCGGTTCTCCCGTTGTAAACCAGTAAAAAAAACGTGGCGCTGAGCTCAGGAAAAACCCAACGTCTCGGTGGATCTGCAGGAAAGATCCACTGGATCTCCATGATGTCCAAAAGGCTTTGTCTCTCTCTCTCTTTGTGGCCACGCCCCCCTGAAGCCCCGCCTCCTCTCTCAGGCGTAGAAGATGAGCTCAGGGATCTGTCCTCCCTGCACTCCGGTTCCATTGGTGCTGTCTGAGGAGCACTGGAACTGGAAGGTGACCTTACCACACTGCACCTGTAGGGGGAGTCACAGTGGTGGGACATGTTTAGCTGGGATTATAATGGTTTAATTGTGCTTATCATCATCCAATAATTAACCCATTGAGACCTGAAGCCGATTCTACATCGTCTCCTAAATCTCAACAGTTTTCTGAAAAACATATGTTTCTATATCAGTGGTGCTCAATCTTTTTCATGTCAAGGACCCCCAACATTATATGTATTTGGCCGCGGACCCCCTTCAAAATATTTAGCTCCAGGGACCCCCCAGAAGCAAAGATTTTAGTTAAAAATGTTCGCTTTGAAAATGTATATATTCAAAGATTTGCACACATTTTCACGATTTTTCAAAAATAGCAGATCTACAAGCTCGTAGCGCGGCACTCGGTGCCACGCTATGAGCTTGTAGATCTGCTATTTTTGAATAGCCCAAAGTGTAAAATAATGCGTTTTAGCTCAAGTCTAAAAATGACACAGTTCCAGGTCTTAATGGGTTAAACAAAGCTCTGTGTGTCTGCTGTACACAGCCATTGACCATTACCATGTGCACGGAAGCATTTTACCCAAATGTCAGCTGTTAATTAGCCTTTTTAGGTAAAATAATGTCGCCATGGTTACAGCCCCCCGAGCTATGGGTCTGTGCACAGCGCATAACCCAGACCCTGACGGGTCTGGTCTAGTCTCTAGTGGCATTGAACATTGGAATATATCAAATCTAATTTACATTTGTTTGCCTTTTAGCTTTTGTAAAAAAAAAAACGTTATAGCCAAAACAGACCATGTATGCATTTAATAATGTTCCACTTTTTAAAAAAAAAATCTGAAAATTGCAGATCTACAAGCTCACATGTGTGTGTGTGCTTCTAGGTCGGCTATTTCCGCTATTTTCCAACAGTTTAATTCATGCAGAATGAAGGGAAACGAGATTAAACACATTTAGCAAAAAATTATAATAAAATAATAGCGATGATCTGAAATCATTGCGATCGGTGCAATTATGTAAATCAGTAGTGGTCCTTTGGGGGGGTACCAGGGGGTCCCCAGAGAAATGAGTAAACATAGCGTCACAATCATTTTAACCACTTAGCTTTGGCTATTAAAAAATAGCAGATCTACAAGCTCACAGCGCGGCACCGCGCTGTGAGCTTGTAGATCTGCTATTTTTTGAAAAATCTTGAAAATGTGTGCAAATCTTTGAATACGTATATTTTCAAAGCGAACATTTTTAACTCAAATCTTTGCTTCTGGGGGTCCCTGGCACAAAACATTTTCAGATGGGGGGGGTCCACGGTCGCACCCACCTCGGTCATGCCCTCCTGTCCGAAGTAGCTGAGCTCGTTGCCGTCCAGCACCACGCTGGCCGTGTAGAAGGTGTCGGGCTCGATCTGCACCGGGTGCTCGAACCACACGGCGAAGGTGCTGCTGGAGCCGTCCGAGAAGTACTTGATCTGCCGGTGGCCCATGGCCACGCCCCCGTGCCTCTTCAGCTCCATGCGGGCGCTGTACTCGGCCGAGCCGCAGCTGGAGCCGTACAGGCCGAAGCCGGCGATGAAGACCCGCTTGTCCACCGCAAACTGGAAGAGACGAGAGACGAAGACGACACGGTACCTTTTATTTGTTAAGAGCAACATTTCAACAACAAGATGATTCAACGTTGTCACGGGCGGGGTTGAAACCTACGGTATGTCCGAGAGCAACTAAGTACATTTACTATAATAGGAAAGTGTGTGTGTGTGTGTGCGTGCAAGGGCGCCGATACTGCGGGTGCCTCAGGGCTAAAGCACCCAGGCGAAATGACGAGCGCCCAGTGGGCCGCCCAGAAACCGACAATTTTCGCGCGCACGGGGTACTCACGCACGCGTGTGAGTGCCAGGTAGCGCACCCAATAGAGCTGACAAATATCGGCGTGTGTGTGTGTGTGTGTGTGTGTGTGTGTGTGTGTGTGTGTGTGTGTGTGTGTGTGTGTGTGTGTGTGTGTGTGTGTGTGTGTGTGTTCATTGCTAGGCGCAGCTCAGGAGGGCAGCTGGTTGTCGAAAAAAAACACTGCACCATTGCCAGTCCCCCCATTCGGATGCTATCAATGCATTGAATGGGACATTATCACGTTTTATCAGACCATTGAATGGGCGAAGTAAGTGACATACTTACCTACCCATCATTTATCAGACCATTCATTGGGTGTAATCAGGACATACTAACCTACCGATGGAGATGACTTAAAAAGTTCACTTTTGGTTTTCGGTTTGGGACCATGACGGAGGCGTGCAGTCTGAAGCGAACTGGAGCCATGTGAGGGACCACCAAGCGAGCTAAAGCGAACGAGTTGCCGTCCCGATTGTTGTGACGTTCGCTTGAGGCTACTCAGCGCCGTCTGAGTTATATACCTATGGGCACAGAATGGTAAATCATGTTGTGAGGACTGCTCTGCCTCCGAGTAGGTCAGTAGCTCCTGATTACACCCAATGAATGGTCTGATAAATCACAGGTTGGTCAGTATGTCGCCTACTCACCTATTCAATGGTCTGATAAAACGTGATAAAACGTGATAAAATGTGATAATCTCCCATTCAACGCATTGATAGCATTCGAAGCCGGTGGCCAGTCAGTGTAGCTCATACATTTGTTTAAAATATGATGTTAATTGCTGAAAATGTATGTGTTTACTTTATTTAATCTAAAATAATATAGGCTACTAATAATTATAATAACATCGCAGAGCAAGGCAGCCGGCCGGTGATATTCTTTATTTATAATATTCTTTATTATGTATTATTGCTGTGTTCAGGCAAGTTTTTAGTGGAGCCTTGAAAAAAAAGTCTAAAAAATCTAATGACAGATATGTCCTCATTATGAGTGTGGGTCATGCTCTAAAACACGTTTCATGTCTCTGTGTACCTGGATGCTGTCACAGCGCCCCCTGTACCTCATAAAACATAATGTTTCATGTCTCTGTGTACCTGTATGCTGTCACAGCGCCCCCTGTACCTCATAAAACATAATGTTTCATGTCTCTGTGTACCTGGATGCTGTCACAGCGCCCCCTGTACCTCATAAAACATAATGTTTCATGTCTCTGTGTACCTGTATGCTGTCACAGCGCCCCCTGTACCTCATAAAACATAATGTTTCATGTCTCTGTGTACCTGGATGCTGTCACAGCGCCCCCTGTACCTCATAAAACATAATGTTTCATGTCTCTGTGTACCTGGATGCTGTCACAGCGCCCCCTGTACCTCATAAAACATAATGTTTCATGTCTCTGTGTACCTGGATGCTGTCACAGCGCCCCCTGTACCTCATAAAACATAATGTTTCATGTCTCTGTGTACCTGGATGCTGTCACAGCGCCCCCTGTACCTCATAAAACATAATGTCTCATGTCTCCATGTACCTGTATGCTGTCACAGCGCCCCCTGTACC
The DNA here is from genome assembly GCF_963454915.1 of Gymnoscopelus microlampas. NCBI lineage: Eukaryota > Metazoa > Chordata > Actinopteri > Myctophiformes > Myctophidae > Gymnoscopelus > Gymnoscopelus microlampas. Next base: position 60,289,961 of record NC_139939.1, read on the forward strand.
TCCACTGGTTACTGCGGTAGGCACAGGACTGGAAGCGGTGGCAGCGCTGCGGGGCCAGGCCCTGCCGCGGCGCCGTGTGGAACAGCAGCTCGGGCTTCTTGGCGGCCGTGTACCACAGGAACACGTCGTTGGTCTCGTTGAGCGTCAGAACGCCCGACTGGGCCGCGCCGTTGGCGAAGTCGTCCAGACCCATGGTGGGGATGCGGATCAGATAGATGGCCTTACCTATCAGAGAGACCATTATTATTTAACCCATTCATTACCTACCAGAGACATATTATTATTTAACCCATTCATTACCTACCAGAGACCATTATTATTTAACCCATTCATTACCTACCAGAGACATATTATTATTTAACCCATTCATTACCTACCAGAGACATATTATTATTTAACCCATTCATTACCTACCAGAGACCATTATTATTTAACCCATTCATTACCTACCAGAGAGACATATTTAACCCATTCATTACCTACCAGAGACATATTATTATTTAACCCATTCATTACCTACCAGAGAGATATTATTATTTAACCCATTCATTACCTACCAGAGAGACATATTTAACCCATTCATTACCTACCAGAGACATATTATTATTTAACCCATTCATTACCTACCAGAGAGATATTATTATTTAACCCATTCATTACCTACAAGAGACATATTATTATTTAACCCATTCATTACCTACAAGAGACATATTATTATTTAACCCATTCATTACCTACAAGAGACATATTATTATTTAACCCATTCATTACCTACCAGAGAGATATTATTATTTAACCCATTCATTACCTACAAGAGACATATTATTATTTAACCCATTCATTACCTACAAGAGACATATTATTATTTAACCCATTCATTACCTACCAGAGACATATTATTTAACCCATTCATTACCTACAAGAGACATATTATTATTTAACCCATTCATTACCTACAAGAGACATATTATTATTTAACCCATTCATTACCTACCAGAGAGAGAAATATTATTTAACCCATTCATTACCTACCAGAGAGACATATTTAACCCATTCATTACCTACCAGAGAGACAATTATGGTCTGTTCAGTGACTGAACAAACACTCTATAGTAATGATTACTATCACAATATAGATCTATTTAACACTGTTACTGAACAAACACTCTATAGTAATGATTACTGTCACAATATAGAGCTATTTAACACTGTTACTGAACAAACACTCTATAGTAATGATTACTATCACAATATAGAGCTATTTAACACTGTTACTGAACAAACACTCTATAGTAATGATTACTATCACAATATAGATCTATTTAACACTGTTACTGAACAAACACTCTATAGTAATGATTACTATCACAATATAGAGCTATTTAACACTGTTACTGAACAAACACTCTATAACAATGATTACTATCACAATATAGATCTTTAACTTTTTTTTTTTACAAAAACCCTATTTGTTTTTAACCAACACATATCACTTACAGTACACAACAGACACATTAATGGATAGCATAATTGCTAATAAAGGTCATCTCTAGTCTCATCCCTGGCCTTACCCAGCACCAGGCGTTTGTTCTCGATGCTTGGTGCTAGGTCTTGTCGTTGGCACTCTGCCTCGGCCCAGCTGAGCGCCGCCTCAAACACCACCATCTCCTTAGTGTTCAGCGTCTCTCGTCTCAGGATGCTCTCCAGCGTCTGGGCGTCGATGTCACAGAACCCCTCAGAGCGCAGCGCCAGCTCAGCCTATCAGAACAAGAGATGTAAACCGTTAGAAGACACAGGGTTCACACACATTTTACCAATTCATTATGTCACCGATGTGTTTTCAATGAGTCTAACGTTCATTAGAACAGTGGTTCAACCTTTTCAGGCCGTGACCCCCAAAATAATCATATTTGAACTGCTCAAGCTCATAACGCCTCGCGTTGCATGGGACAGTAAAACACCTACCTGTGCAGTGCTGGGTCAGCTCTGGGACAGTAAAACACCTACCTGTGTAGTGCTGGGTCAGAGGGACAGTAAAACACCTACCTGTGTAGTGCTGGGTCAGAGGGACAGTAAAACACCTACCTGTGCAGTGCTGGGTCAGAGGGACAGTAAAACACCTACCTGTGCAGTGCTGGGTCAGAGGGACAGTAAAACACCTACCTGTGCAGTGCTGGGTCAGAGGGACAGTAAAACACCTACCTGTGTAGTGCTGGGTCAGAGGGACAGTAAAACACCTACCTGTGCAGTGCTGGGTCAGAGGGACAGTAAAACACCTACCTGTGCATCGATGACGTCCCAGCAGCGCTGCGTCAGGTCGGGCTCCTCAAACAGACAGCTCTGGGACAGCAACACACAGGCGTTCTTGGCGCTCAGGCTGGTCTCCAGGAAGTTGACGCAGGCTCTGGCCAGGTGAGGGACGATGTACTTCTTAGCGGCGTAGAGCGTGGCCAGCACCGTGTCCGCACACAGCTCTATCTCATCACAGTAGATGTACCTGATAATAATAATAATAAATAATAATATTAACCAGGACTGTGTCGGCACACAGCTCTATAGATGTACCTAATAATAATATTAATAATAATACTATTAACCAGGACTGTGTCGGCACACAGCTCTATAGATGTACCTGATAATAATATTAATAATAATAATATTAACCAGGACCGTGTCCGCACACAGCTCTATAATGTACCTAATAATAATATTAATAATAATAATAATAATAATAATATTAACCAGGACTGTGTCCGCACACAGCTCTATAATGTACCTGATAATAATAATAATAATAATAATAATAATATTAACCAGGACCGTGTCCGCACACAGCTCTATAGATGTACCTAATAATAATATTAATAATAATAATAATAATAACCAGGACTGTGTCCGCACACAGCTCTATAATGTACCTGATAATAATAATAATAATAATATTAATAATAATAATAACCAGGACCGTGTCGGCACACAGCTCTATCTCATCACAACATTATTGTGTTGACGTACTTGAGCATGGCCAGGAAGGAGGTGGGTTCTACGTCAGGGATGCGGATCTCGTCCTGATCTTCAGCCAGTTCTCCATAGAACATGGCATGAAAGACTGAACTGCCCACCGCTAGAACGTACTAGAACGAACACACACACACACACACACACACACACACACACACACACACACACACACACACACACACACACACACACACACACACACACACACACACACACACACACACGGGTAATATAGCACCTTCTATAAAGGTAATATAGCACCTTCTATAAAGGTGATATAGCACCTTCTATAAAGGTGATATAGCACCTTCCCCCCCACACAGACAAACAGCTGAAACAGAGTAATATTTAGTCAGGTTAAATGTCTGTGTTTGTACCTTGTGACCTGGAACACGTTGAGTGCCCCCTGGAGGTCCCACCACGAAGTGCACGTCTGCCATCACCTCATTGTTGAACATGACTGAGTTCCTGTTAATGTCAATAAAACACATGTTCATTATATCCTTATTAAACATGACTGAGTTCCTGTTAATGTCAATAAAACACATGTTCATTGTATCCTTATTAAACATGACCGTTTGCCGTCACGATAATCCGTTCGATAGTTATGAGTAGTTGAATGCAAATAGCAACAGAAAGCAGGGAAAATAAGATTTTTATAAATCCTATAACACTAAACTAAACCAGCTTCATTTTGTTGTGATCACATGATTTCTGGGTGGAACTGTCGCTCCCTTTGCTAGAGCCCGTTGATAACATTGTGTCTCGTCGAATCCAGGGCAAAACAAATTAACTCGAGAGCGGAGAGAGGAGGAAATCTTGATATGACAACGTTTCCGTATCCGTGTGAGTTACAGTGAAAGTGGTTTATAGATCACAGCGCTAGTGATGTGTCGTTCATGATCGATTCGTTCAAAAGAACCAGTTCATTTGCCGTGAACGTGAATGAGCTCGTTCACTTTCTGAAACCGTTACGTTCACGCGCGACGTAAAAAAAAGAAACGCTCTCGCGATGGTGTTCGCATCGCGACACTTTGTGATCTTGTATATCGGCTATTTTCAAATATGTTAGTACTTTTACTTTTGGTTCTTTAAGTATATTTTGATGACACTACTTTTGCATCATATTAAGGACCTTTCTCTGATGGTGAGGTAGATTCATAAAGGATCATATTAAGGACCTTTCTCTGATGGTGAGGTAGATTCATAAAGGATCATATTAAGGACCTTTCTCTGATGGTGAGGTAGATTCATAAAGGATCATATTAAGGACCTTTCTCTGATGGTGAGGTAGATTCATAAAGGATCATATTAAGGACCTTTCTCTGATGGTGGGGTAGATCCCCTGCCAGGTGCCGCTGTGCTGGTGTCCAGGGATGTGGTTGTTGTTGGACAGGTGGGTGTGGTTGCTGTGGGCGGGGTTTTGGTGGAGGCTGCTGCTGGTGCTGGTGGAGCTGGTAACACTGGTGCTGGTGCCTGTGAGGACAGAACAGTTACGTTTAGTTTTACTCACGTTTTAGTCAACTGAAATGTTTTACTTTTAGTCTAGTTGTAGTTCACTAAATATCACAAGATTTGAATATGTATATTTTTAAAGCAAACATTTGTAACTCTTGTAACATTTGTAATCTTTGCTTCTATGGGGTCCCTGGAACAAAATATGTTTTAAATTTTTTTTTTTTTAAATATATATATTTTCAAAAAAACAGTTTTTAGAAAACATTATTTAGAATCGGCCTCAAGTCTTAGGTCCCGTTTAAACTGCAGTCACATCCAGTCAAATCCCATTTATTTCTCAAATCCTATCTATTGGCCCGACTGTTCACACTGCAGACTGTTCACACTGCAGAGTGATTGTCACAGATCTGTGTGTTCAGACTGATTTAAACAACGTCAACCCAAGGCCGCCCTGCCTCGACATATCTGCTTTGGTTACCGTGGTAACGACGTAGGCGTCATGACTTTTATCTCTATATATGTGTTCTTCAAATTCTTTATTTTCCTCTGACACTGCAGATAGGATCTTGTGAACCCATTTTCTGCCGTGCCACAAGATGTGTCTTTAAATATTGCCTTGTTCCTGTACATTCCTACAGGTTTGTCTTGTACTGAGGCATCACCCCCAAAGTGCTAGGAGACATTCAATTCCTCCGTCTGTCCACTGAATGCTGCTCAACATTTCTTCTGTAAAACTTATGCTGCTCTATTGTTTTGTTTTCATTGCACTCTGTAATGACGTCAGTGGTGCTCGGGTCGAGCTGCAAGTGACGTTTTGGACAGTTAGATATGTGACTTGGGTGTTTAGATCAGGTTACTGCATTCAGACTGAGACGCATATTTAGAGATCAGATTTGAATCAGTTCTGAAACCACCTGTAGGGGCCAAAATGTATATTTTGCTTGCTATCTTATTTTTGTTTGTTTTTTCCCACGCTTTGGTTTGATGTCCCACTTCACTTGCCACAGTAATCGACTGATTAGCTCCTGCTGTGTGTCTTGTTCATTACCTTTAGTTTATTTCAGGTGTGTGTCTCAGGCTGTGCTGGGCATTCAGTGAGAGAATGGGGGTGAGCTAGGCTCAATATTTTCTGTTGACCGTTTTGCTTTATACGTTTAGGGCGTTTGTTTAGCCTACATTTCATTCATCTAATTTTCAGTAAAAAAAACATTTTTGGACCATATTATTTCGTATGAATAAATCACCTTAACTGCAATAAGTGTTCTGGTTTTGCTTGGAAACGCGTCACACAGTTCCTGCCGAAGCTCAGCCTCATAGCACCACTTCTAAATGTTTTTTTGAATATTGGGAAGAAGTAGCTGCTACAATACCACCTCTGAATGTGACTCAAGTCGGATTTGAAAAAATCAGATTCCATGTGACCTGTCTCTGTTCAGACTTCATAAAACAAATAGGATTCCAATCTGGATGTGATATAGATCTGATTCAGGCTGGATTTGGCTGCCAGGGCGTCGTATACCTGCAGAGGACGAGGACGACGACGGAACCAACTTCTTAGTGGGGAACAGCTCGGCTGCCATGGTGACCCCACAACCCTCTAGTAGGACAACACGGGTCTGGTCATGGCAGGCTGGGTTCTGGAAGGTTCTGGAGGTCAGAGGAACACGGGTCTGGTTCCGTTAAGGTTCTGGAGGTCAGAGGAACACGGGTCTGGTTCTGTTAAGGTTCTGGAGGTCAGAGGAACACGGGTCTGGTCATGGCAGGCTGGGTTCTGTTACGGTTCTGGAGGTCAGAGGAACACAGGTCTGGTTCCGTTAAGGTTCTGGAGGTCAGAGGAACACGGGCCGGGTTCCGTTAAGATTCTGGAGGTCAGAAGAACACGGGTCTGGTCATGGCAGGCTGGGTTCTGGAGATCCGACTTCTGAACCCTTGTATGTTTTAGATGTTTTAGGTGTTTTAGATGATTTTAGATGTATGATGTCCACCTGCTGCATAAAGCATAAAGCCACACTCAGGAAGTTCTCGGTATGTTATTGAAGAGAGAAGCAAGAAAATACCTGATCGACAAGCTATATAGATGCAGGAAATGCCCGATCTACAAGCTGTAGGAGCAAAGATAACTGATCTACAAGCTGTAGGAGCAAAATAACTGATCTACAAGCTGTAGGGGCAAAGATAACTGATCTACAAGCTGTAGGGGCAAAGATAACTGATCTACAAGCTGTAGGAGCAAAATAACTGATCTACAAGCTGTAGGAGCAAAATAACCGATCTACAAGCTGTAGGAGCAAAATAACTGATCTACAAGCTGTAGGAGCAAAATAACCGATCTACAAGCTGTAGGAGCAAAATAACCGATCTACAAGCTGTAGGAGCAAAATAACTGATCTACAAGCTTTGAAGCATTAAACTACAGATCTAGAAGTTACAAAAGTAGACAATAACTGACATACAAGCTCTAGAGGCAGAAAAGCACTGATCTACAAGCTGTAAAGCATTGAAGGGCGGATCTACAAGCCCTGAATAGAAAGAAAAGCACAGAAACACTTGGAAAAGCTCTTTAGCCTATAACAGCTAGCTGTATGAGCATGACTAACAAACACCTGATCTACAAACTCTAAAAGCATCAATGCGCTGATCTGCAAGGCGTAGAAGCAGAAAAGGTCTCAAACAGCTTGTAGATCAGTGTTTTTTTGGCCAAAAAGCAGCGACACCCAATCAAAAGACGTGTTAGCATCCGTTAGCATAGCGGCTAACTAGCATTAGCGGCTAACTGGTCACTATGTATCTGTTATTGGTGGTTTGGTTTAAAACCCTTTTTGAAGTCACGTGACCCGGCAGCAGCGCGGTGATAGGACGTTAAGGGCAATGACGTGTTAATTAAAGGACATTAAAGGTGATAAAGTGTTAATTAAGTGTAATTAAAGGAGAATTAACCCTTTGCAGTGAGGAGAGGCAGAGGAAACACTGGCTTTGTTGTTTACACACTGTGTTGCCAGGTTCCTCCTGCAGTGGGACAGAAACAAGCAATCAGGGTCCATGAAAACAAGGCCCAGAAGAAAGTGACTATTTAAATCATCAAGATAAGTTTAACCACTTTAAACCTTATGTTTAACTCTATGCTTTAAACCCATGATATAGATCTGCTATTTGAAAACAGCCGATCTACGACGCGACGCGTTGTGAGCTTGTAGATCTGCTGTTTTCAACAACAATCTTAAAAAATAAAATAAATGAAGAATGTCATTTGAAACATTTTGACAACATTAATCATGTTGTGGCCGGTCCCTAGTTTTAGGATTTAGATAGATACATTAACATTATTATTATTTTATTATTTTTTTGCACTATTTATTTATTATTATGATTTTTTACTGTTTCTAGGAGAAACATTCTTATATTTTTTTTCCCCTTCAGCTCCTCACAGAAGGGGGAAAATTACAAAACAAAGCAATCTTGAATCTTTGACACAGATATAGTCAGATGGAGGTCAATCTGCGGACAAATCCTTCTTGATGTTAAAATGTTTGAGAGCCACTGGTTTAAATGACATTAGGAAGCGATAATTAAGCCCCAAATAATCAACTACAACTTTAGAAACAATTAAGCCCCAACAAAACCCCAAGTCCTTCTCAACCCTCAAACTACGAATATATACAAGCAACTTTACAGAAAAACAAGCCCTAAAGTCGCTTATAATAAACAGACATGGCAACGCTGATGGCAGACTGCTCTCACTTCTGCTGTTCGTTTAATCTGGAAGGACGGACGTCTAAAGGCGAGTGACTACCGCCCTCTACAGGACTGAGACGAAGAGGTCAATTCTCCCCGGGACCCAAACTAGGGAAAATAGCCGATCTACAAGCTCATGTGATGCGTTGTATTTTCACTGCTTTATCATATTATCAGCGTTCGACAAGATCCTCCTCTCCACCCTTGAGGGGATGTGGGTGTCTTACCTGACGGGTCGCTCCTACCAGGTGATGCTGAGAGGGTCTGTGTCAGAACCACACAGGATCACTACTGGGGTTCCCCAAGGCTCGGTTCTGGGTCCTCTTCTGTTCTCTCTCTACACTACATCTCTTGGTGCTGTCATCCACTCCCATGACTTTTCCTACCACTGCTATGCCGATGACACCCAGCTGATCCTCTCATTCCCCCCCTCTGACACACAAGTGGAGGCACGCATTGCTGCTTGTCTGGCTGACATCTCTGAGTGGATGTCGACGAACCACCTCAAGCTCAACCTGTCCTGGACAAGACCGAGCTGATGTTCCTCCCGGGGAAGGGCTGTCTTGCATTGAGACCTGGCCATCACCATTGATAATGCTGTGGTGACCTCAACTCGGAATACGAAGAATCTGGGTGTGACCCTGGACGACCAACTGTTGTTCTCGGAAAACATTGCATCAGTGACACGGTCCTGCAGATTTCTCCTCTACAACATCAGGAGGATTCGCTCCTTCCTCACGGAGAAGGCAGCCCAGGTGCTCATCCAGGCTCTTGTCATCTCCCGCCTGGACTACTGCAACTCCTATAATAATAATAATAATAATAATGTAGTGGACAAGGACATACCATAATGACATGCTGTTTACAAAGCTGAGAGAGTGAGACTGAAAGCTGCCTTTCTTTCTTTTTATGAATAAGTCTTTATTCATTGTTTTTTTTTCAGGAAAACTAATTGTTGAATCAATATTGGAATGTATTAGAATACAGGGATGTTATTTGAGGCTATATTGTGGTCGGGCAGCCAATTCCACTGTCAGACCTTTATGTGCAGTTTATCATTTGACATAATACACCATAAACCTCACATTAAGAGCTTGTAAATCTATTTTAATGTTATATTATTAATCATTCATCAGTGAATATAGCTATGACAGGTCGTTATTACTACTAAGCTCTATCAGTGAGGAGGGTTCAGCATCAATCATCATCAATAACATTAAAGTCAATGGATTCACAGTTTTAACATTTATTCACTCACTTGATTTAGCTTTTTTGTATTTTTTAATAATAGTGGTTCTCAAACCTTTTCAGGTCAAGGACCCCAAAATGTATATGCATTTGGCCCCGGACCCCCATCTCAAAATATGTTGTTCCAGGGACCCCCCAGAAGAAAAGATTTGAGTTACAAATCTTCGCTTTAAAAATATACATATTCAAAGATTTGCACACATTTTCAAGATTATTCAAAAATAGCAGATCTACAAGCTCGTAGCGCGGCACTCGGTGCCGCGCTACGAGCTTGTATATCTGCTATTTTTTTATAGCCAAAGTTGTAAAATAATGCTTTTTAGCTCAAATCAAAAAATGACACAGATGCTTCTCCAGGTCTTCATGGGTTAATTAATTAATGGCCAATTTCTATTTGATATTAACTGTGTATGTTTGCTGCATTTACATTTTTATTGTTGCACCACTCCTAGCCCTAGAATGTCTTTGATCTTACATACATTTCATGTATTTCAGATACACAGACATAGATCGGTAGGCCTACCTACCACCCGCGTACGGTTAGCAGACTGATCTCCGCTGCATTAAAGTGCTCCGTGCTGAGTGCGTAACTCACCCAATAATTAATTCCTAAGACTTATTAGAGTCAGATATTATGCTCTGGTTTCATATCCATCTGAAAGTTCTGCCAGAAAACGAGTTTAGTCAAATATCTCCACTTTTCCACGAGCTGCACACGGACGACTTTCTGCACGGGGCGAGGGGCCCGACTTGAGTGATCCACAATAGATTAAACAACAGAGATCAAAGAGTAAAAGTAAAAAATATGATTTCTCTAAAATTACGAGGTGATAACAGTACATGTCTGTCTGTCTGTCTGTCTGTCTGTCTGTCTGTCTGTCTGTCTGTCTGTCTGTCTCTCTGTCTGTCTGTCTGTCTGGACGTCTAAGGCCATATACTCAAGTTTTGAACTTGAGTATAATGTTGAAATGTTATAAGTTAGATAAAAAAAAATTAAAAAATGTTTAGACCACACTTCTCTAACTGTGTGTGTGTGTGTGTGTGTGTGTGTGTGTGTGTGTGTGTGTGTGTGTGTGTGTGTGTGTGTGTGCGTGCGTGCGTGCGTGCGTGCGTGCGTGCGTACGTGCGTGCGTGCGTGCGTGCGTGCGTGCGTGCGCGTGTGTGCGTGTGTGCGTGCGTGCGTGCGTGCGTGCGCATGTGCGGGTGCGTGTGTGTTGTCTTTCCAGAGTCCTGAATTGACCGAATGGAAACGGGTCCAGTAAATGTTTTGGTCAATATTTGAGTGTGTGTGTGTGTGTGTGTGTGTGTGTGTGTGTGTGTGTGTGTGTGTGTGTGTGTGTGAACCAACCAACCAATCAGTGTAGCTGTAAACATATCTCCTTACACCAGCTTCCAATCAGAACAAGACAACCTAGCAGGAACAATGTATAAATGGAGCTGATTGACACAGTTAGAGTCATTAGTCCACAATGACGGGTGGTCCAGCTTTGCTTGTCGTACTGTTGTGTGTGTGTGAGGCGGGGGGGGCTCAGGAGACCCCCTCACTGAGCGATGTTTGGAGGGAGGTCAGAGTATTGAGAGGAGACAACGAAGGTTGGTTTAAAACTCTTCATGTTTCTCTGTGACATTCATTTATTCATTCATTCATTCATTCATTTATTCATTCATTCATTTATTCATTTTCTCTCCTCAGTAATGGCTGCCAAGTTGAGTGCCAGCCAGAAGCAAGTGGAAGTCCTCCAGACCAGACTGGGTACCGGTGAAGACCAGTGGTCAGTCACAGCACCTCAAATTAAGTTCAAACTTATCTTAGTTACACTCACACTAAGTTCAAACTTATCTTAGTTAGACTCACTCTAACTTCAAACTTATCTTAGTTAGTACTCACACTAAGTTCAAACGTATCTTAGTTAGACTCACACTGAGTTCAAAATTATCTTAGTTAGACTCACACTGAGTTCAAAATTATCTTAGTTAGACCCACAATAAGTTCAAACTTATCTTAGTTAGACCCACAATAAGTTCAAACTTATCTTAGTTAGACCCACACTGAGTTCAAACTTATCTTAGTTAGACTACTAAGTTCATATTAACGTTAAGGAAAGTTTTACAAACTAATATATTGCACGAGTCAACACCGGATAGATAAACGATAGAAATAAAGTCATTTCTTGGGTGAACTATTCCTTTAAGCCCTAACTAAGGACTGAATTTATGTTTAGCTGCTGCAACCATACACTGATCCAGAGCCTCCACACCAGACTCAGTACCTCTGAAGACCAGGTCCAGACCCTCCACAACAGACTCAGTACCTCTGAAGACCAGGTCCAGACCCTCCACAACAGACTCAGTACCTCTGAAGACCAGGTCCAGACCCTCCACAACAGACTCAGTACCTCTGAAGACCAGGTCCAGACCCTCCACAACAGACTCAGTACCTCTGAAGACCAGGTCCAGACCCTCCACAACAGACTCAGTACCTCTGAAGACCAGGTCCAGACCCTCCACAACAGACTCAGTACCTCTGAAGACCAGGTCCAGACCCTCCACAACAGACTCAGTACCTCTGAAGACCAGGTCCAGACCCTCCACAACAGACTCAGTACCTCTGAAGACCAGGTCCAGACCCTCCACAACAGACTCAGTACCACTGAAGACCAGGTGGAGAACTCGACGAAAGCAATGAAAGGTAATTAGACCAGAATGGTGTTGTGAATGTGTGTGTGTTACAATGCCTGTAATAGATGACAGTGTTTAATGTTGTAGTAACTGGAGCTAAACTAGAAAATATTGTTCGTGAAGAAACAATGTGGGCTCGTTTTAAAGCCAAAGCATAGTAGTTATAAAGAGTACAAATTCAGTTTGTCTTGGTATCTCTGTCTTTGTGTTGTGTGTGGGCGCAGACTTGCCTCCGGTTGATCAGATCGGGAGCACCTGTTATCATTCTCCTAATTGTCATCAGTTACACATCTGCTTGCATAGCTGATGTCATGTGGTGTGGGAGGTGGGGTGGCGGTGGAGTATGGGGTGTGTGTGTGTGAGGGTGGTATTTTTGGAGCTTGAAATCTACATACATTTTAGCATGAAAATATACTTTGAGTACCAAGTACTAAAATGTTCAGAAAATAGCAGATCTACAATCTCATAACGCGTCACATTGTAGATCAGCTGTATGTGGTTACTGTAGGTTTTGTATTAATAATACAATCTGCAAAGTAACAAGTAACTAAAGCTGTCACATGCTTTCATTGTAGTGGAGTAGAAGTAACAAAAAGGGAAAGTACTTGGCAAAAGTACCTAAACATTGTACTGTGCATTGTGAGCATGTGTATAGTACTTGAGTAAATGTACTTAATTACTTTGCAGCACCATTGAGCAGCCAATGACTGACAGTTTATGTAGCACCACCTGCACTGATTGCTAGAGTGCAGAGAGACGAGGGTTTATGATAATGGTCTTAACTCAAAATGTACACATCACACAGCTTGGATCTTTGGATTAAATCAGAGAGTAGACCCGTGCCATCTTGGTGATGTAAAAAACATATCTGTAGTGTAAAGAATGCGGCCGCAGTGGCTTTACGAAAACATGGGGCATTTCTCCTCTGTCCTTCTCTCTCCCTTCAAGCAAACACCATTAGTGTGTATTGGAAAAGCTGAAAAGACTGTGAGATCTACATGTGCTTTAAAGTGGGATAGCTTCAAAATTATAAAAGTGATCAAAAAGTTAAACACAGCAATGGAAGTCATAATATACCTCAACCTTTTAAACTTTAAATGTGAGTCTGTAAGTTAAATCATGCTGAAGTAACATGATTGCAAACAAGTGAAAGCAAAAGGGGTTTTTGGTTGAAATAACATTGACTTTCCCATATACTTTTTGGGGTGTTTAAAGTTAAATATTTCAAAAAGCGCAAATTATTTCAAAATTAAAAATACAAGCACCCATGTCCACAGTAAGCTGGATTTTTTAGTTTGAATTGAGTTTCTAAGTGAAAGTATGTAGGAGTAGTTAGGTGCCAAACCTTTGCGGAGAATATAGAAACACAATATCAATCACAATATCAATATCAATAGTGTGCTCGCTGCAGCAGCAGCGAGCACACTATTGATATAGCACAATAATATGCCTGACTACGCCACCTCCCGCTTGTGGCGGGGGCAGAAGGAACCCCTAAACCTTAATGTAAAGGAGACGGGGTGTCCAGGGAATGTGGTTTAGAGCGGCACAAGGTATGGAGGTGTCCCGGTTAGAGGACACTGATTTACTTTGACAGAGGAAGCAGCTGTCAGTCATTGTGTTGCAACATCAGATTCTCTGTATGTCGGCAAAAACATTAAATATGATATATTTATATACATACATAAAAGTAGTCTATCGGTATCAAAATGCGTATACGTACAGTACCTAAAGTAAAAGTACTCAATATAATGATTGTTCCATTTCATCATATCGGATAGTATTTATGCATTAATCATGTGTGCATCATTTAATGTAAAGCTGTGGTTGAATTGAATGACTTTAGAGTCACATAATTCTATAGGTCACCCGGGTGTGTGTTACACGTGTTCAGGATAATATCCCGAACACGGTGTCGCACACACCCGGGTGACCTACAGTATATAATCATGTCTAAAGTCATACATTTATTTTGATAATGACTAAGTTATCAATGTATTGTTTCGTGTAACACTGTGTGTCTCTCTGCGACAACATAACTTTAATTATTACAAAAAAAAATTTTAAAAATAAAGTTAAACAGTTTTATATTCAGCTGTATCTGTGCCTCTGAGAAGATGATCAAAACAAATCAATAGTGATTATTGATTTGTATGTATGTATTGTATGTATCAGTTTAACAAACTGATGACATTCATACATCTATCATCTATAATTCCCCAATGTTTCAGTGATACTTTCACAGCTTTTCTACAATTACTGTATCTGCTGTGCATATTGATGCAGAAACAGGCTCATGAATATTAATGAATCCAAACAAATTTGACACCAATAATAGTATCCAAAGTTGTAACTGTGAGAGTGTAACAATGGTCACATTTGTTACACTCTCATTTGGTTAAAGCTTTGTAACCAAATGATAATATATCCTCATTTCAGTTCTGTGTTAATAATATCAATATTTAACCACTCCAGACATATTTAAAACATAGTAAAAGAATAGCAGATCTACAAGCTCACAACAACACAACAATGTGACACGGTGAGCTTGTAGATCTGCTATGTTTTAATGTTAATGTATTTTAAACATAGTGACCTGTAATGACATTTGTGTGTATTTAAATTAAATTTATTGTATTATAGCGGTAACATAGTGACCTGTAATGACATTTATTGTATTTTAATGACATTTATTGTATTTTAATGACATTTATTGTATTTTAATGACAAAAACAACAAGAGGTCATTCAGGGTTGAATGCTGTTGAACAGGGTGTTGTAGCAGATTGTAACCACTAGAGTAAGCTGTTAGTTCAGTCAGTGAACAAACAACAACCAGTGCTGAAGGAATCATTTCAACACATTTAGATTTAATAATTAATTACATATTTATTTATGAACATGATTTTTTTTAAATTAAGTAAAAGTAGCAATACCACAACATAAAAATACTCTGTTACAAGTATAAATCCTCTACATGAAGTTTGACTTGAGTAAAAGTACAAAAGTATTGGCAGCAAAATATAAAGTATAAGTCTAGTTAAAGCAAAGGAAACGCAATTATAAAAGTATAACATGACATTAGGATGCATAAAACAAATGAGTAAAAATGTATTACAGTGCAGAGGATAAAATAAAAGACAAAAACTCCATCAAACAAACAGAAAGGTCTTTAGTTGTGTATCAGCAGAACAGTTTACTGTGAGTTTGTTCCAGAAATGTGGAGATAGAAACTACATGTTTATTTATGGTTTTAGGTTCAGAAAGCAGATCCTTTCTACAGATGAGCTGAGAGATCTAGATGGTTCTTCATATCATACAATATCATGTAGTTTAGCTCTAAAGCATTTAAAGCCAACAGGACATTCATTACAACACATAGAGTCTATGTTTCATCCTGCACCCGTACCACACCCTACTCCCCCAAAACAATATCCATCACGTTTTACAAAAGGATGATTCCCCAATGTGTCAGTGACAAAAAGGGAGTCCACACATGAATCATAATGCAAAAAAAAAAAACGTTACACCCTAAATGTAATAAACACAAATGTCTTACAGTTTACAACAAACCCCCACACTACTGTCCAACAAACCTTTACCAGATCCCCACCTAAACCTCTAGCCCCTCCTCCACCTCCTCCACCCTGCAGATCCTCTCTCAGCTACCGTGGTACCTGAGGAGCTCATAATTATGGTAATTAATTAGCAAGAATAATTTTTGGGTGTGAGTCGAATAATTACATTTTCCAATCAGGAACTCCATAAATTGCTGTTCATTCTGATGTGGATTATTCATCGCTGATCAATGGTTCATATTCCTCTGAAGTCTTCTTATTCTTATGGTGTTTGTAGAGGAGGATACCTCCTGTAATTGCCAACCCTAAAGCAGCCCCTACTGCTGTACCAACTGGGCCAGCTATACTGCCAGCTGCAGCAAATCCAGCTGTCTCAGCTATAGCTCCAACACCTGCTCCAACAGCACCACCAGCTGTTGCTGAAGCACCAGTAATAGCACCTAATACAGCAATATTCTTGCCTTTATTGTTTTTCTGTTCCCCCCCTTCTTCTCTCACCTCTTCTCTCACCTCTTGTCTCACCTCTTCTCTCACCTCTTGTCTCACCTCTTGTCTCACCTCTTCTCTCACCTCTTCTCTCACCTCTTCTCTCACCTCTTCTCTCACCTCTTCTCTCACCTCTTGTCTCACTTCTTCTCTCACCTCTTCTCTCACCTCTTCTCTCACCTCTTGTCTCACCTCTTCTCTCACCTCTTGTCTCACCTCTTGTCTCACCTCTTCTCTCACTTCTTCTCTCAGTTCTTCTCTCACCTCTTCTCTCACCTCTTCTCTCACTTCTTCTCTCACCTCTTCTCTCACTTCTTCTCTCACCTCTTCTCTCACCTCTTCTCTCACTTCTTCTCTCACCTCTTCTCTCACCTCTTCTCTCACTTCTTCTCTCACCTCTTCTCTCACTTCTTCTCTCAGTTCTTCTCTCACCTCTTCTCTCACCTCTTCTCTCACTTCTTCTCTCACTTCTTCTCTCACCTCTTCTCTCACCTCTTCTCTCAGTTGTTCTCTCAGTTCTTCCCTCTCTGCACGTCTCTTTTCTTCCATCTCTCTACGCTCTCTCTCTTTCTCTTCCTCTATTTTCCTGGCTGCTTCTTGGAACATCTCATTGGTGTAGTGGCTTCCTCCATTATCAATCACCATCTGGTTGATTTTCTCCAGCAGCTCATTGACCTGAGAGGGATCCATGGTTTCGTTGTTGAACACGTGATAGCCACCCTTACATTTGCTGACCATTTTTTGTAGTTTTGGACAATTTGTCAACATTTCTTCAACTGGTTTACCTTTCAGCTGGTCACCATTAGTGAAGAGAACCATGGTGTATTGATCTGACTTTTGGCCAAAGACTTTCTGAATCATCTCCACAGATCTCTGCTCCTCGTCTGTGAATCTGCCTAGTTTGATCACTACCAGGAAGGCATGAGGACCAGGAGCAGCTAAACTAATACAATCACTGATCTTTTCAAGGTTTTCATCTTCACTGAACCTGGTGTCAAACAATCCTGGTGTGTCAACAAGAGAGACCTTTCTAAAAGCCACTACACCGCTGGCCTTCTTACAGATACTTGTCACAGATTCAGTTGACATTTCTGATGGAAAAGCTCCAGAACCCAGGATGGTGTTTCCAGTGGCGCTCTTTCCAGCTCCAGTCTTTCCAACCAGCACAATCCGAAGTACGTCATCATCTCTTATGGAAGCTGGTGGATTCAAGTGATATGATAAATCCACTAGTGGTTTCTATAAAACATGGTTTAATGACTCTCTATTCCAATTACATTAATAACACATGAAATACTTTCTCCTCACTTGAAAACAAACACACTGTGTATATTAAAAATGTTAAGATACATACCTTCACCTCCCTCATCACTTCTAACGTCTCCAAACATCTCTGTCTGGGGTTAGTGTTGTCTACTAGAGAGAGAGAGAGAGAGAGAGAGAGAGAGAGATTGTCGACTTGGTGACACGTTTTTTGTTAGGTATGGGCACAAGGTTTTCAAAACCATCGCAAACAAGTTGGGATCGCCCCCTAGTGGTCTGTTTGCAATTAATCTAATATTAGATCGGTCAGTATATGGTTGGAAATCCAAATAATTGATAGAATATATTTTCAATGGATTCTGTTACTATTGGGCATGCTAAATAACCAGACGCGTAACTACCGTGACACAGACAATGCATGAGTGAGTCATTTGGGGCCCACCCGTGCTGTCGGTAAAATAAAAAATAAATAAATAAAAATTGACCATGTTGCTTGTTTCTCTCGCAAAATCTGGCAACACTGGAAGTCAGAAGAGGCGAGGTACACGAGACCTCGTAACTACTGTACAGTACGCCGTACTCAGTTTAGCGGCCGCGGCGGGGCGGGGGGGGGGGGGGGGGTGGGTGAGCACGGGGGGAGGCACTTTGACCACCCCACATCAGGGCCCACTGTTACCTCGTTACGCCACTGTAAATAACATACTAAACATTTAGGACAATCTTACTCCTGGAAAGGCATCATTGTCGAGATGGCACATATTCCCTCCCAGTTTATAGGCATTTTAAGCTCCCGCCAGCCAATGTGGACACTGCAATATTATGAGAGAGACCGGGTCTGTGTGTTATCAGTCAGCCATCTTTATTACGAACTACCTGCGTGCCCCCAGGGGGCAGCCTTATGTCCTATATCACAACACCTCCCCTCTTAAAACAAAACAAAACAAAATACAACAAAGTTATCAACTTTTGGGAGAAAATGGCTAACAGTGGGTACACTTATAGAAAATATATTCAAATAGAATGCAAAATTCAAATAGAATGCAAAACTGACTCAATCATGCATGAAAAGTATGACCTGTGTGAAAGAGAACTTTTTTTTTTTTTCAATCAATTAGTCCTCATACCTCGTTGGAGGTCTGACATTGCGTCCGCCTCGGGTGGTTTTAAGGGGTGTATGAGTGTTATCAGTGTCCTGTCTGTTCACCTGTGTTGCTGCCCTTTGTATTGGTCTTTCTGTTACCTCCTCTTGAGGTGTATTTTCACCATCAATAGAAGATGCTTCAGCAGTCTGCTCCTTCGTTCCTCCTGTTTTCATGAGATGTTTACGGTTGCGCCGCAGTTGGCGTCCCTGGGCAGTCTCTATGACGTATGAGCGTGGTGTCCCGGCCACATCTTTGATAACAGCCGGGCCCCATTTCCCTGTGACATAGTCCTGGACCCTCACAGAGTCACCTTTGTGCAGAGGAGGCAGATCTTTTGCTGTCCTGTCGTAGTGAATTTTTTGCTTTTGTTTCTGTGCTTTAATCGTTTCCTGTACGTCCTGCGTTGTCTTGTGTATCATGGGCAGGAGCTGTTTGTTAGTGCATGGGATGAGTGCCTTCAGTCTTCGGCTCATCAGCATTTGAGCTGGAGAGCCACAGCTACCTATGGGGGTGTTGCGGTATTCAAGAAACCCTATGTGCGGGTCAGAACCCTCCATGTCAGCTTTATCCAGAATGCGTTTAACGATCTGAACGCTCTTCTCCACCATGCCGTTTGACTGAGGGTGCCTTGGTGATACGGTGGTGTGCATGAAGCCCCACTCTCTGCTGAATCTCTTATATTCTTGTGTGTATTGGGGACCGTTGTCCGATTTTATGAGATCCGGAATCCCATGCCTTGAAAGTATGATCTTTGTCTTTTGAACCACTGTCGCTGCTCTGGTGTCTGGCAGCTGTTCAACTTCCCAGTATCTGGAATAATAATCCACAACTATCAAGTAATCATGACCATGCCATGCGAACAGGTCAGTCCCTAGAATCTGCCATGGGCGTTCTGGTGTCTCATGAGGCATCAGTGTCTCCTTTTGCTGTGCATTTCTGTGTGTGAGACAGATGCTGCATCTTGATACAACAGTCTCAATGTCTTTATTCATTCCTGGCCAGAACAGGAGCTCTCTTGCTCGAAGTTTACACTTTTCTATCCCAAAATGTCCAGCATGTATTGCTTTCAGCATGTCTTCTTGCAGTTTTTGTGGTATTATGATCTTGTCTCCTTTCATCATTAGTCCATCCACTTCACAGAGCTCATCTCTGTAGTTCCAGAATCGTCTTATTTTGACCGGGACCTCCTTTATGCCCTCTGGCCATCCATGTTTCACCATTGTTTTCAAGGTTGCCAGCGTGTCATCTCTCAGTGTCTCATTGCGTATTGTGTGCATTTTGTCTTTGCTGACAGGCAGGTGACAATGAGGTGAATCTGGGCACCCATGTCTCGTTCTAGTTTGTCATCTGGTTCTGAGTCATCGTCTGTGACCTTGAGAAACGCTCTAGACAACGTGTCCGCCACATACATTTCTTTCCCTGGTGTGTGGGTCACCTTCAGTTGGTATGGTTGTAGTTTGAGAAGCAACCTCTGTATCCTTGGAGAGGTGTTTCCTAGTGGTTTCTTGAATATGGAGTCTGATTGATTGATTGATTGATGTACTTTATTTAGTAAGACATGAGAACAGTACATGACAGTACATAACAGTACATGGAAGTACAAATTCACAATACAAGGTCTACTAAACTGGATAGCTCAGTTAAGCACGTAGCTTGTTTAAGATGAGATCCCCACGCACACAAATCATGATGACATATAAGAGACAGACAGATATACACACTACTATACAGAATGTCATACAATCAGTTTACAGGTTACTGGTATGAAGGGTGAAAAATATGTACAAAAAAAGAAAGAGAGAGGGGGGGGGGGGGGGGGTAGGTTAGGTTAGGACATGGGGTAGGTTAGGACTTGGACAGGGGCCATTTTTGAATTGCAGCCTCCTGAAGGTGTATCTTTAGGGCATTTTTGAAAGTGAGTAGGGTTTTGCACTCCTTTACTCCTTTTGGTAGGGCATTCCACATTTTAGATGAATAGCATGAGAAAGAGTTCATTCCCTTTGTTGTGCCAAATCTGGGTTGAACATGGTTTGTGGAGCTGCCTCTGGTGTTATGATCATGGACTTGATTAACATTTTGGAAGTATTTTGACAAATACAGGGGGATCCCAATGTTGTGGTGTATCTTGAAGACCAGGCCCATAGCAAGTTGCTGTACTCTGTCCTCAACCCTAAGCCATCCAATCCTAGCAAAATGGTCATGGGTTAGATGGGTTTTGTAATTGAGGCCAAGAAGTAGCCTTACAAGTTTGTTTTGGGATGTTTGGAGCCTTGTTTTTAGGGCCTTGGAGGTGTTGTGATACCATGAAGTGCATGCATAATCATAATGACCTTGTATGAGGGCCCCTACAAGAATCTTCAGAGTATTCTTACTGACTTTACGAACAAGCCTCCACATCCTCCGTGTTATTTTGTGGACCTTTTTGATCGTCTTTTCAGCGTTTTTGTCACCTGAGAGGTTTGCCTCCAAGATGGAACCCAGGTAGGTAATTTCCTCCTTTCTTGTGATAACATTTTCACCCACTTTGATCGTGAAACTCTCAGCCTTTCTAAGGTTAGGGTTGGACCCAAAGAGGATGGATTCAGTTTTACCCAGGTGTAATGAGAGTTTGTTGTCGGAGAGCCAGATGCAGATCTTGTTGAGTTCAGTGCTGAGAGTTTTCTCAACCTGCAGCCTGTCCCTGTCCGAGACCAGCAGAGCCGAGTCATCTGCGAACAGGAACAGTTTGCAGTCGCAAGCTGAAGACATATCATTCACATATATCAGGAACAGTAGTGGTCCTAGTATGCTTCCTTGAGGAACACCACAAGTCACTGGGAGGGGAGGGGACTGGGTGCCGTTTACTTCCACCACTTGCTCCCTCCCTTCCAGGTAGGATCTCATCCATTTCACCGACGTGTCATCAAAGCCTATTGCTTTGAGCATATTGATCATAATTGGGTGATTAACGGTGTCAAAAGCCTTCTGGAGGTCCAGCATGACCATGCCGCAATATTTGCCCTTGTCGACATCTTGTTTGATAGAGTCGTTCAAATAGAGAAGGCATGTGTCAGTGGAGTGGTTTGTTCTGAAACCAGATTGGAATTCGTAAATTAGATTTTTTTCGGCAAGGTACTTATCAACCTGTTCGTAGACAATTTTTTCCATGACTTTCGAGATGGAGCTAAGAATAGAAATAGGGCGGTAGTTGCCAGGGTCTAATTGGTTTCCTTTTTTGTACAGAGGGGTCACTCTTGCTTTTTTGAAGTCGTTAGGGACCCGTCCCTGTATGATGGAGAGGTTTATTATGTGGGTAATGATTGGAGCAATGGAGGTGGCTGAGTCTTTTAGAAATTTAGCGGGGATGTTGTCGGGACCTGTGGCTCTGTGTTGTTGGAGAGCACTCAATTTTTTAAACACCTCATCTGTTGACACAGGGGAGAGTTTAAAATCATCTTTGCGTACACCCTGTTTATCGTAAAATGAATCAACATACTCTCCACCATGACTCCCAGAGTGAGGGGGTAGTTTTTCAACTAACTCTGAGGCCACGGTCGTGAAGAATATGTTGAGGATTTTACTCACTTCCCGTTTGGATGAAATGAGAGTGTCATTCACCTTGAGGTTTATGTTTGTAAACCTGGTTTTCAATTTCTTGCTGCAGCCTAGTAGGTTGTTGAATAGCTTCCAGAGCTCACGTGGTTTGTTTTGATTTTCCTCAATTTTGCCATCGAGGTAGCTTTTTTCTGCTAACAACAGCATGCCATTAACCTTGTTTCTTAGCATGTTTTTCTCTTTTTTGAGTTTCGCTACGTGGGATTCGAGACCTTTGTTGAAGCTTTTGGCAAGTTTGATCCTACTTTTATGATAGTCAGAACACTTTTTGTCTCTGACTTTCATGGTAGTAAGGATATCCGAATTCATCCATGGAACCGAGCAGGTTTTGACCCTGATGGTTTTCATGGGAGCCACACTGTCCAAAATTTGAATGAATTTGGTTTTGAAACCAAGCCAAGATTCGTCTACCTGTGTGCTGTTTAGTACGTCGGACCAATCCTGTTTATCTAGTCTGTGATCCAAGTCCTCACTCTTGTAGTTTTTGAGGTCTCTGATCGTGACTGTTTGGTGGTAACCGGTCTTAGGTTTACGTTTCTTTCTGGTGCAGAAGATCATGTTATGATCAGATATGCCACAGGTAGAAACACCACTATTGAGGATTTTGTCCTTGTCCGTTGTTAGAATGAGATCTATGATAGTTTGAGTGGAAACACACAGCCTTGTGGGCTGAGTGATCAGCTGGTGGAGTGAGTGCCGATTACAAAACCCCCTGAATGACTTAAACACTGACGCTTCCTTACGGAGCATGTCAGTGTTAAAGTCACCAAGAAGTACTGTCTCCTCATTGTCCACTTTAGCTAAACATTCATCAAGTCTATCATAGAAATCAGTCTGGTTAGGAGGTCTGTATATGGTACCGACTAGCACAGGTTTAGCATTTTCAAAAATGATCTCGACCCACACAGCTTCAATGTCTGCATCATTCAGGTCTTCGCGAAGGATGCAGACATTGTCTTTATGTACATACATGCATACGCCGCCCCCGTTTCTGTTCCTATCTTTTCTGAAAAGTTTGTAGTTTTCAATCTCAATATCAGTATCATCTATCGTATGATCAAGTTTAGTTTCAGAGAAAGTTAAAATGTCAACCTTACCATCATAAAACATCTGCTTGATTTGTGTTAGCTTGTCTCCTACAAGGGAATTCACATTGAGGTGTATCATGTGAAGGCCAACGCCAAACGATTTTTTCATTTGTTCAATGAAAAGATGTTTGTCCACTGATAGTCCACAGAGAGGAGCAGTATCGGGGGGGGGAGGGGGGTGTTGAGGTGTTAGCGTCCATCAAAGCCTCTGTTTCGCTGTACGCGGCCATCTGTGGGGGTTGGGGGGGGGTGGGGGGTTGGTCATCGTCTGGTTCTTGTTGGTAAGCAACCAGCTGTGGGGCTTGGGGGATGGGGGGATGGGGGGTTGAGGGGGGCCTTCGTCTGTGTCCACGGGGGTCCATCCTGGTCCTTGTGCCGCCTGGAACCGCCAGATGTGTCCGTGGATAGGTTCCTTCGGTTGCGCAGCGTCTCTCCGTCGCGCGTCGTGGTGCGGCGAGTACAGCTGTGGTGTTGATGTAGTCCGAGGGAATACAAGAAGACTCACCTCAAGACAAACTCACCTCAACTGAAAAAGGAATACTCACCTCGGGGGTAGGAACAGTCACCCCGGGGGGTGGGTAAACTCACCTCAGGACCTGAGAAAACTCACCTCGGAACACTCACCCCGGGGAGGAACACTCACCCCGGGGGTAGGAAAACTCACCCAGAAAAACTCAATGGTGTAATGTACAGTGAGTTTTTGTTTTGTGGGTGGGTTTAACCTTTCCCCTCTACACCAAGTCTGTATGTTTAAAAAAGGCACATCTACCGGCTTGTGAGCTTTCCTTTTTCACAGAATGCTTTCATAATGAGACACGTTTAATCCATACTGGATTAAATTCTGTCTTTGAAGGTATAGAATTACCAAATTATGTTGTTCAATGATATATTTTTGTTTAAAATACACACGCACACACACACACACACACACACACACACACACACACACACACACACACACACACACACACACACACACACACACACACACACACACACACACACACAAAGAGTAAGGCATCAAAATGTACCAAAAGTAATATTTCTAAAAACTAAAGTTCTCAAACAATGCATGTGTGCAATGCAATGTTCTATGCTGTTATCATTTATACCAGCAAAGTAGTAGGTAACTAAATATCCTAGGTAAAAATAGGGAAAAGTGTTTAATGCATGTTTTACAATAGTGAAATGTATATCTAATAGTAACTAAAGTTCAATAATGCTTACTATAGTGAAATGTATATCTAATAGTAACTAAAGTTCAATAATGCTTACTATAGTGAAATGTATATCTAATAGTAACTAAAGTAACTAAAGTTCAAAAATGCTTACCAAAAGCTTTTCTCACAAATGTGTTCACACAGAAAACAAAACATTATACCTGTGTTTTACCTTCACTGGAGTTTTTCTTCATTTTTCTTTGTTAAGTAAGTATTTGTTTGCATTATACACATTGGAATGTTCACTTTTCTGATGAAATCTACCTTGTATTTAAAGCACTTTAATTAGCTAAATGTAATTTAACAGCATACATTGACATTGGAATGTTCATTTCTCTGGGTTCCTACCTTTGTTTGTTTGTTTGTTTGTTTGATGGGGGCACAGGAGTGAAGGGGAGGAGGGGGGTTGACCACTTAACACTAATATCCCATTCCACTTAATGATTCATTGTTTGATATCTAATAGGTGGATGGGGCAAGGTGTGGAGCTGGAGACACATAGCAAATGACCATGCTATTTGCATTCCTTGTTCACTTTTCTGATGAAATCTACCTTTCATTCATTCTGTGAAAATGGAAAGCTCACATTATGAAAGCATTCTGTGAAAATGGAAAGCTCACAAGCCGGTAGATCTACCTTTTTACCTTTTCTGATGAAATCTACCTTGTATTTAAAGCACTATTTAAAGCACTTTATTAATTCTATACCTTCAAAGAAAGAATTTAATCCAGATATGGATTAATCCAGATATGGATTAAACATCATTATGAAAGCATTCTGTGAAAATGGAAAGCTCACATTATGAAAGCATTCTGTGAAAATGGAAAGCTCACAAGCCGGTAGATCTACCTTTTTTTAAACATTGGGGTGAGTATTCCTACCTCTGAGGTGAGTCTTCCGAGGTGAGTTTTCTCAGGTCATGGGGTGAGTGTTCCTACCCCCCGAAAATCTTGGGGGTGAGTATTCCTACCTCTGAGGTGAGTCTTCCGGGGTGAGTATTCCTACCTCTGAGGTGAGTTGGTTTTGAGGTGAGTCTTCTTGATAGGGTCCGCCGAGGGTGCGTTGGCTTGTTGGGACCGAGAGCTAGCGGCGTGGAGTTGTTGTTGTTGTTGTGCGACGTTGTCGCTGGCAACGATAGCAACGTTAGCAGCGCTAGCTTCGTTGGCCAAGTTTGCCTCTCTCGCCAGACGGGCAGAAGTTTGCCTAGTGGTAACTGGGCCTGGATTAACGTGGATATCACCCGACAGGAGAAGAAAAAGGATGACTAAAAATCTTCGGTCCATGCGTCCTGTCGGGGGCGCGTACTTTCTAGTCGAGTCCATGGTTAGGAGCGTATGGAGAGCTCCAGCCGCGAACCCCAGATGCTTTGTTTCTGTAGTGTCGTCGAGTAGGTAGAAGTCCGAGTGTTTTTCTTTCCAGTGGTTTGTGATCAGTTTCAATCTCTGTCTCCTTGCCATATATGAATTGATGAAACTTTTGACATCCAAAAACAATAGCAAGTGTTTCTTTTTCTATTTGAGCATAGTTAATTTGTGTCTTGGTGAGTGCCTTGGATGCGTATGCAACTGCTGCTCCGTTCTGCAGTAGGACAGCACCTAGGCCTGCCTTGGACGCATCCACCGACACTTTCACTGGTTGTGTGACATCATAATACCTGAGTGACATTTGTGCTCTGTCTATTAGAGTCTTTTTGATTTTGTGTACTGCTTCCTCATGTTTTTCAATCCAGTGCCATGCAATGTCCTTTTGTAGCAGCTCTCTGAGTGGTTCAGTAGTCGCTGAGAGATTTGGAACAAATTTGGCTAGGTACGTTATCATTCCTAGAAACCTCTCCAGAGCCCGCCTATCTGTAGGTGTCTCCATCTCTGCAATTGCTTGGACCTTGCTGGGGTCTGGCTTCAAACCCTCCTGGCTGAGTGTGTGTCCAAGATATTTCACTTCCCTTATTCCAATCTTGCTTTTCTCTTTATTGAGCCTCAGATTCACATCTCTGGCTCTCTGGAGTACTCGTCTGAGCCTTCTGTCATGTTCCTCCTTGTCTTTTGCGAAAATGAGGAGATCATCTATGTAGGTGACGACTCCCTCAATATCTTCAAACAGCTGTGACACTCTCTTGTGAAATACTTCCTGTGCGCTTTTTATCCCAAATGGCAAGCGTAGATATTTGTATCTGCCGAATGGCGTGTTGAATGTCGTCAGGTTTGATGATTCCTCTGTGAGAGCTATTTGCCAGTATCCGCTGCTAGCATCTAGTGTGCTGAAGTATGATGCTCCAGCCAGCTTGCTCATTATTTCATCAACTGTTGGTATTTGAAAGTGCTGCCTGCAGATGGCAGTGTTGAGTTCCTTTGGGTCTAAGCATAGACGCAGCTTGCCATTAGGCTTTTCAACAGTCACCATAGAGTTAACCCATTCTGTTGGGCCATCTACTTTTGTTATCACTTTCATTTTCTCCATTCTGTGTAGTTCATTTCTTAGTCTGTCGGTCAGTGTCACTGGTATTTTCCTGGGTGCTTGTATAACAGGCTTCACAACCGTGAAGCCTGTTATACAAGCTACAACCGTGGCTACCATGAGGTTAGTCATGAGTTTGTTAACACTAGTTGACTGCAATGCTACTATAGTTTCAACGCTACTACAGTGAGTTAGTCATGATGATGCTAAAGCTGCTTTACTAAATTTGCTGCCATCAACACGATGGTCATCATTATGCTTAAGTTGCTGGACTAAATCGATGCCATCAACATGATGGACATGATAGTGCTAAAGCTGCTATCTAAATCCGCTGCATCAACACGATGGTTATTTCATTCTAAAGCTGACTGTTACTACTGCTATAGATATTGCTACTCGCTCTGCAACTGCTGCAACATGACTGATCATAATTATGCTAATGCTGCTGACTACATTGCTGCAAGAAGGCAAGTTGTACTTTAACTGCATCATGATGGTCACGATCATGCAATTTCTGTTGACGGCATTGCTGCTGCTGCTACAGATAATACTATCTGTTTTTTGACAAAATCCGTAGGTCTGTGACAAACTGATCTATGATCTCATCTGGTTTCTGTACCCGGTTGTTGAATACATGCCGCTCGTATGTTGTGTTCTTCCTGGGTGTACAGTAGTCCTCAAACCTTTTGATGAGAGGTCCGATCTTATCCTTCTCTGAATCTCCGAATGTGAACGTATTATACAGCTCCTGTGCCTGCTCCCCAGCACAGTGAAGGAGCATGGCACATTGTAGTTTCTCCGCTTTTTTGTCCTTTTCGCTGGCACACATGAACAACTTGAAGCGTTGAATCCATCTTCTCCAGTTCTCTGCTGTGTTCCCGTCGAGACACAGTGTCTGTGGTGGTTTTAATGAGTCCATGTTTTTGTAAAAGTGTCGTTTTTACTTCTGACACCATGCAATATTATGAGAGAGACCGGGTCTGTGTGTTATCAGTCAGCCATCTTTATTACAGATAATGATTGTGACAGATAATGAACTTGGCTTTTCTAATGACCTAAATACTTTCTTTGCCAGATTCGAATCATTAGGCGATTCCTCTAAGTGCACTGAAATACTCAAGGCTGTAACACCTGCCCCCTCAGACAGAATTGTCATCACTGAAGAGGATGTCAGAAAAGTGTTTCGGTGTACTAACACAAGGAAAGCTAATGGGCCGGACGAGTGCAGTGCTTTTCTCCTCAAAAACTTTGCATCTGAGTTGGCTCCTGTGTGGCAACCAATTTTTCAAACCTCTGTAGACACACACACAATTCCTCTGTGTTGGAAAACCTCACACATAAAACCACTACCCAAAATCCAATGTCCAAAAGAACATAAGGATTATAGACCCATAGCTCTCACTTCAGTGATCATGAAATCACTGGAAAGAATACTGTTGCAACATCTTGTAAGTATAACTAAAGACAAATTTGACCCCTGTCAGTTTGCTTATAAGAAAGGTTGCGGTACAGAGGATGCGGTTGTCACACTGGTCCACTTCATTACAAAACACCTAGATAAGTCTAATAAGAATTATGCAAGGGTGCTGTTCTTAGACTTCTCTTCAGCTTTCAATACAATACAGTCTGATATTCTGGTGTCAAAGATGGTGCAGTTGCAACTGAATCCATACTTAATTCACTGGTATGCTTCCTTCCTTACTAACAGAGTACAGAGGGTGAAAGTGAACAAAACCCTCTCCGCAGCATTAACTACTAATGTTGGTGCTCCCCAGGGTTGCGTAAGCTCAGCTGTACTTTTCACCCTTTATACTGACAGCTGTCGTACTGAGGAATGTCTGTCTGAATGTCGCACTGACAAAACAGACCAATACATTCTAAAGTACTCTGACGATACAGTTTTGATTTCCCTTTTGGATAGTTCCAGTGATCCTGGACTGCACCAACACAGAGTAAATAAGGTGGTGGAGTGGAGCGATAACAACGCTCTTATCATTAACACAAAAAAGACAGAGGAGATTGTTTTTGGTGCCCCACTAGAGATACACAGATCCCCCATAACTATTCATAGTGAACAGATCAACCAGGTATGTTCGTATATATACCTAGGAGTAGTAATTGACCACCTTCTGTCATGGAAAGAACAGATTGAATCAGTGGGTAAGAAGACAAAGCAAAGAGTCTATTTCCTTCGCCGTTTGAGATCTTTTGGTGCTAGTAGACAGATTCTTCTCTTGTTTTTCACTTCTGTTATAATGAGTGTTCTTCAGTACTGTAGTACCACCTGGTATGGATGTCTGTCTGTAGCCTTGAAGTCACAAATGGGAGTTTTTATAACGAAGTTCAACAGAGAGACTGAACGAACTGTCACTCATAACATTCCTCTCCCATCAACCAATTTCCCTATTTGGCTCTGTTCCAATCAGATCAGTTCAGCTCATGACAGTGTCCCTTTAAAACATGCCTCCTCCTTCCCTAACTCTCTCATGCTATCTGTTCAGATCATGCTCTCTGTCCAGGCAAACACACACTCACACAGAGAGCTCAGCTCACTATTTCACTAGCTTTTCTCAAACAAGCTAAACATCAATCTTTTCATGACTAGGCTTCAACCAGCACAAGCCTGGTCCTGCAGCTTTTCAACTTGCAGCTTCACTTCTCCTGGATGCACCGATGGCTACCTCGCCTGCGTTGGCCCTTTATGCTTCCAACAGATACAGTGGTACTGTTGTTACTGCTTTTTACTAATTAGGATATTTCAACTACAGCTAATCATGGTTGCTACAATGTTACTGCTACATCTAATTCCATGATCGTTAACACTACTGCTTCAATTCATGCTTGGCAACTTGTTACTAGTGCTGTTTCTCTGTGCTACTAGGCTATGCTAAGTTTAGCCACCAGCTTAACTGTGTCCCAGTAGGTGTTGGTAGCCTCTATACTTCTCAGATTTGCTTCTCCATGTAGCTTGTCAAAATTACATCAGTACTTTATTCTTAGGTATGTAAAGGGCACAACACATTCGTTCAGAGTACATCTTTTCTTTTAAGCAAGCAACAAGTAGGCGTGCTCTGCTCTGTTGCATATACACACATAGCCAGCAAGTGGCAGATCGATAGCTTTTCTCAATCATTGTTAGGGTGAGTTAAGTTAAGAACTGGTGCTTCTGTCAATGAAGGATTTTGCGCCACTCCTTTTGTTCACTAGGCTACTTCAGCAAACACCAGCCTGGTTCTGCAGCTTAATGGCTGCCTTATTCCAAGCTTGTTCCATCAGTGATAGTGCAACTGCTATCATGAATGCTATTAATGTTGCTAAAAAATGCTGGCTGCTGCTTCAGCTAATGCTACTAACATTATAACTATCAGCTAATTTTACTGCTGCTAACATGACAACTATGTTATCAACTGCTGCTACCATGACTTAAATGCTAACTGCATTGCTGCTACAGCTTCGGCTAGCTACTTTACTCAGTCTGCTGCTATAATGAAGGTAATCCTTACATCTGCTACTTAATTTCAAATGCTGCTCCTGAGGTTAATCTTAATGAGTAAGCAAACGCTAGCTGCATAGCTACTAAAGCTCCAGATGATGCTACTTTTACTCAGTCTGCTGCTTAATGACTGTAAACTTTACAACTATTCTACTTGACAACTATTATGCTAATGCTATGCTTCAACTTCTACCATGGACCATGACTGCTATTAATGGCAGCTAATGCTACTTCTACTCAAGCTACTGCTAACATGACTGCTAATCATTACAGCTAATGCTACTTTTACGCAGCATGCCTCCATCATGACTGCCAAACAATACAGCTATATGCTATTTCAACTGCTGCTACCATGAGGTTAGTCATGAGTCTGCTGCTTATGCTGACCACTTGCACTACAGCTTCAGCTAATGCTACAACCGTGGCTACCATGAGGTTAGTCATGAGTTTGTTAACACTAGTTGACTGCAATGCTACTATAGTTTCAACGCTACTACAGTGAGTTAGTCATGATGATGCTAAAGCTGCTTTACTAAATTTGCTGCCATCAACACGATGGTCATCATTATGCTTAAGTTGCTGGACTAAATCGATGCCATCAACATGATGGACATGATAGTGCTAAAGCTGCTATCTAAATCCGCTGCATCAACACGATGGTTATTTCATTCTAAAGCTGACTGTTACTACTGCTATAGATATTGCTACTCGCTCTGCAACTGCTGCAACATGACTGATCATAATTATGCTAATGCTGCTGACTACATTGCTGCAAGAAGGCAAGTTGTACTTTAACTGCATCATGATGGTCACGATCATGCAATTTCTGTTGACGGCATTGCTGCTGCTGCTACAGATAATACTATCTGCTTTGTGCTTCTTTTCCATGTCTAGCTAGCTGCATGGTGATCAGTGGGAAATGAACGCTGTTCATCATCGACGCTGGGAAGGTTGGGTTTGCAGCCGGCCTCGCCTGTTTCAACAATGCAGACTTACCTCAGTGGTATGCATGCCGATATTTAAACTTAAGCTGCCATCGCATCGGTATTTCAATTTGGCATTGTTGCTTGGAAATCACATTTCCTATGCTACTTGACGTTGCTTCACCAAGCAGCAGGATATTCACAGCGCACACCGCTGCCAAGCTCATGTAAACACATCGGTGTAACATTGGTGTTTCACTCAATCTGCACACCTTGAACTGTTATCTTTGACACTGTTGCATAGAGAAGCTGTTGACTCCTGTTTCTATGCTCCAGAAACCTCGGCTAATGATGATGCATCTGTTCACAGATGCAGCTCCCGAGTCCCTCTACAGGTTTGGGGGGGGGTTTCCCAAGGGGAATGGTTTGCTGCCAGTTGGCCACAATTATTGCACCAAATTTTACGTCAGCTTTGCTATAGCCGTATGTCCCAAAGCTGCATTCTGTAGTCTTCTGGGTGCTAGCTGGTCTCACTAGCGTTTGGCTTTCACGTAATCAAGAAACATAGCGTTCATTTAAACCATTCCCCCTGGCCTGCCCTGTTGAGACCTAACACTCATTTGTCTCCAGGTTTCACAAGGTCTGATTGCAAGAGCAAAGGCGCTCTCCATTACAAAGGTCCATGTCCCTCATCAATCGGCTACCTTGTGATCGCTTCCCAAGCTTTATACAAGTTGAAGGGAAGATGGTGATCTTCTGCTTTCATTGCTAGATACTGTAAGACCAGATGCTTGCCATCTGCCCAAAAGACTATCGCTTGTCTATCGGTTCTCATTACAATGACTGGTGGTTGTGTCAGGTGGTTGGGTGTTCTGCGCATTCATTCAAATATCTCCTTCACCTTCCTTATCTAATTCTCTAGGCTCTTTAGTTGGCAGTTATCATCCATTTGCCATTGTTGGAAAGATGCTTTTCATCGCGTAAATGTTTCATTCACCCGTAGTACTTCTAGATCAGTACACATTACTTTCACTGATTTTGTCAGGTGGTGTTTCTTTCTGCACAGCCTTCAGTAATTCTGCTGTATTCTCTTACCCTTTCTCACATCTGGATATTCCCTCTTTGTAACATCTGAGTGTCTAGCTATTCAATGTCCTAATAACTACCGGCTCACCTCAGGGCTTGCATCTATCTGCTGATCACAGCGGTTTCACTCAATTCGTGTTAGTAGCTTTCCTCTTGCCTTTCCCAAGACTTTCTCTGTAGAGTTGCTTTATGCGCATAATTCATTTTGTCCAACCCTCTACCGTAAGGATGCATTGAGTGCAAGCAAAGCTCCAGTGTTAATTGACAAGACTAAGATATTTAGTAGATATTTAGTAGACTAAGACTAGACAAATTCAAAATACTAAATGGGACTAAAAGGTGTATTCAAAAGACTACATCAGAATTTGTTTTAAAAATAACACTGCAAAGCTCCTTAATCGGTGCACTACTTCGGCTAGTCTTCATC
Source organism: Gymnoscopelus microlampas (assembly GCF_963454915.1). Taxonomy (NCBI): domain Eukaryota; kingdom Metazoa; phylum Chordata; class Actinopteri; order Myctophiformes; family Myctophidae; genus Gymnoscopelus; species Gymnoscopelus microlampas. The sequence goes on from NC_139939.1 coordinate 60,322,853, forward strand.
AGATGCTCAAGCACATCAGATCATTTCACATGTCTTCTCATGGGTCACATTGGTGTCGGGACATTCACCTCCTGCGTGCCTTCTGTCGCTAGGGCTCCTATATAGCAACAGGAGCAGTTAATTTACCTCCTGCGAGCCTTCAGTCGTGAGGGCCCCTATAGCAGCAGGAGCAGTTAATTTACCTCCTGCGAGCCTTCAGTCGTGAGGGCCCCTATAGCAGCAGGAGCAGTTCATTTACCTCCTGCGAGCCTTCAGTCGTGAGGGCTCCTATAGCAGCAGGGGTGAGCCTTCAGTCGTGAGGGCTCCTATAGCAGCAGGGGCGAGCCTTCAGTCGTGAGGGCTCCTATAGCAGCAGGGGCGAGCCTTCAGTCGTGAGGGCTCCTATAGCACAGGAGATCTCCGCCGGGAGCTCACCTACATCAATAGGTGACATTCTCATTTCAAACATGCTTCAGCTAATTTGAATCCTCTATCGTGAGGACGCCTCTCAAATTTAATCTCTCCTCTAATTAGATTCTGCCGGTAAAAGCTTCCCTGCTAGCCTTTCACCGACTACTCAAAAGCACCAGGTCATTATCTTATTTCTCATCATTTCTGTTAAATACTAATCTCCTGCGAGCCTCAATCGTGAGTGCTCCTCTATCAGTAGGAGTAACCATTATCTCCTGCGACCCTTCAAATCGTGAAGGGTCCCATAACGGCTGGAGCATAAACCTACTGCGAGCCTTCAGTCGTGATGGCTCCAATAAGCAGCAGGAGGATTTTATCATTTGCGAACCTTCAGTCGTGAAGGTTCAACCACAGCAGGTGTCAGTCTTTTTCTCTCCCTCTAGAACCCTCGGTGCTGAAGGTCAGATGTCCGGTCTCTTCCTGGAAACCTCAACCGATCCATGTTTGTATTAATCATTCTCAGGTATGTATTTCATTTCACCTTCTCCTTTGGGGCGGGCTCCAGAGCCCCCTGCCTCTCATCAGGCAGGATCTGATGTGAGACCACACATCGATTCTCCTTCGATGGGGCCCGCGCCAAATGTTAATTCATACTACTGTTATGCTTACCAAATTACTTTATTGTAATAAACATCATTGCATTCATTCTGTGTGGTGTGAAGTCTCTCTTAGGTTGAAATGGGAGTTTTTATAACGAAGTTCAACAGAGAGACTGAACGAACTGTCACTCATAACATTCCTCTCCCATCAACCAATTTCCCTATTTGGCTCTGTTCCAATCAGATCAGTTCAGCTCATGACAGTGTCCCTTTAAAACATGCCTCCTCCTTCCCTAACTCTCTCATGCTATCTGTTCAGATCACCCGCCACCTCCCCGACACCGCCCAGCAGCAGGAACCACCAGGAGGCCCTATCTACGGGGGCGGGCTCCAGAGCCCCCTGCCTCTCATCAGGCAGGATCTGATGTGAGACCACACATCGATTCTCCTTCGATGGGGCCCGCGCCAAATGTTAATTCATACTACTGTTATGCTTACCAAATTACTTTATTGTAATAAACATCATTGCATTCATTCTGTGTGGTGTGAAGTCTCTCTTAGGTTGAACTGCTGCAGCAACTGAACATTTGTTCAAAGATTGTTGGACAGCCACTTCAGAGGCTCTATACAACTACGTATAATGATAGTATGATAAGGTTGGCAAGGAATATCACTTCAAACACTAGCCATGCTTTGTATGGAGAATATAGGTTGCTGCCTTCAGGAAGGAGATACGGTGTTCCTACATACAATAAGGTCAAACTGAAGAGGTCCTTTGTCCATCAGACGACACTGAGGCTCAATCAGGATTTATAGGCCAAGGGTAGGCTGAGAGGTGGACATTGCTCTTGTCTTTGTATGTCTTTATGTATGTATTTTGTATTGTGTTTTGTTTTTCTTGTGTCATGTCAAATGTGTGAACTGTTTATTGTTGCATACATGGCTGCTGGGTCGCAAGACAAATTTCAGTGTGAACTGACAATAAAGTATTATCGTATCGTATCGTATCGTATTACGAACTACCTGCGTGCCCCCAGGGGGCAGCCTTATATCCTATATCACAACAGACACTATCTTGAAAATTATGCCTTTCAGTTTCATTTTCCTTTTTTTTTCGTATGTTATTTGGTATATTGAAAAATCTTTTCTATCTAATATTGGAATCATTGCAAACAGACCACTAGGGGCGAGTCCAACACATTAGCGAAGGTTTTTGAAAACATTATGCCCATTTCTACAAACAGTAGCGATTTCTCACCGTACTCAAAGAGAGATGGAAGGGACGAGATATATTTACTAAACATAAGGGACACAAGATAAGAAATGAGCAGTATACTGTATATATATTGTGGCAGACCAGGGGAAACAGCCAGGCCTAGTCCACAGAGAGGGCGGGTCCCCAAGCTCAGGCTGGGGGAGGTGGTAGGTGGAGTGTATTATCCTGTCCAGGTATTGCAGCCAATGGGAGCCTGGCAATGGACGCACCTGCAGCCAGTCAGGCAATCAAGGGGAGCCTTTAAATAGCCGGCTCACAAGCCGGCTGGAGAGTCAGTTTGGAGGAATGAGGAAGCAGGCCACGTCACTCTGTTCCACATGGAAGCGAGTAGGAAGGACATCTTGCAAGTGAGTACAAGACCTAACTCCAACACTTGGAACCACCTTGGATGTACTTATACTCTGGTCGCTCACCTCGTTTCTCTCTCTCCCTCCCCCCTAGGCCGACTGAGCTCCAAACCTACTGAACCCTGAAACATATAGTCACTGCTCTCTCTCTGTTTACCCCCCAGGATTGTGGAGCCCCCACCTGTGTGTAGTGCATGTACAGGCCCAAGCCCCGGACGGGAGGATTCCTAAGTTACTTTTGCCCCAATTCCCCTTTCCCCTAATCGTTTGAATAAAAGACCATTTAATTTAACAAGCCATCTGACTCTGAGCCTCTTGTTTTATTGTGAATCTCACCTGTATTCCCCTGGGTTGCCACATCTTGGTGGAGAATACGGGTACCCTCGGTCCGGCGATACAGATTCACAATAAAATAAGTACTCGTGAGTGAGACACGTGGCGTAATGGAAAACGCCTTAACCCAGCTTATCCAGAACCAGGTCCAGCAGGCTAAGGGCCTAGAGGCCTTACAAGACGCTATGACGAAGCTGGGCAAACATTTGACTAAGGCAGAGAAGCTTACTGAACCTAGCAAGGTGCTCACTAAACAGACTGCCGATGACGACATTGAGGCGTACCTTGAAGTTTTTGAGAGAACCGCAGAGAGAGAGCAGTGGCCGGAGGCACGGTGGGCAGGCATGCTGGCCCCTTTCTTGACAGGAGAAGCACAGAAGGCCTGTCGGGACCTCGCGCTCACCGACGTGAATGACTATGATAAATTGAAGGAGGCCATCTCAGCCCACTATGGGCACAACCTCCAATCCAGAGCTCAACGGTTCCATACGTGGACCTACGACTCCACCGCCCCGGTTCGGTCGCAGGTTGCCGCCCTGATGCGCCTGACCCGTGCCTGGTTGGTTATGGGGGATGGACCCCCAGCCTTGGATCGAATCGTGCTGGACCGGTGCACTAGAGCGCTACCAGCAGATGCCAAACGACACGCCGCTCAAAGCTGCCCGGAGACCGTGGACGCGCTGATAGCGTTACTTGAAAACCACCAGGTCACAGTGGAGCTGATGCGGAGCAGTCGGCTGGAGAATCCGCGCCCGGCCCGTTCTGACCCCAGGGGAGATAAACCTCAACCGAGGAGGTATGACATGGAGGCCCCAACCCAGACCCATACCACCCGGGCGGGTGCACCCCGGGCACCACCACCACGGCCCCCTCCGGCATCTCGAGATCGTCGAAGGTGCTTCACCTGTGGCCAGGAGGGCCATTTGTCATGGAATTGTCCTGGGAATGAGGAGTCCATGCCTACGGAGGGCCCACCGGATCCACCACAGAAGGGCGGTAGCTACCTCACCACTTGCTGGGCCCATGAGGGCACAGAGGCCCCCAGGCTCCCCGTTAAAATAGGGGACCGGGATGCCGAAGCCTTGTTGGACTCCGGAAGTTACGTAACCCTCCTCCGGCCCGAACTGGTGACCGGCGTCCTGGGGCCCTCTATTCCCGTCTCCTGTGTCCATGGAGAGACCCGGAATTATCCCACCACCCACATCAAGATACAGACCACCAGAGGTTCCTTTGAGGTCTGGGCCGGAGTGGTCGACAAACTGCCAGTTCCAGTGCTGATCGGGCGGGACTGCCCTATTTTCTGGCGGTTGTGGGGCCAGAAGACTGTCGACCACAAGAGAAGTAGTAAGAAGAAAAAGCCCCGCCCCCCGACTAAAGTAAAGCGGATGTATGCCTGTGCCGCTCCGTCCACTGGCCCCCTGTCAGCTGGATCCGAGACCGATGAAGAGGCTCACGCACCAGCAGAGACCCCAGGGAGGGAGGACACAGGGCCCGACATCTCCTCGTCAGATGACAACTTTGCGGAAGCGTTCTCAGAGTTCCCCCTGGCGGAAGAAGAACCAGGGGTCCGCCATGGGCAGTTTGGGACGGCCCAGCTCGAGGATCCGAACCTGGAGCAGGCCAGACGAAACGTGGCCGTGCTAGAGGGGAAACGTGTGGAAGGGGTGAGTGTTGTCACTTTTCCACATTTTGCTGTAAAAAATGGACTGGTGTACAGGGTGGTTAAGGGGGGGACCGACATTGTGGAACAATTGCTCGTGCCAAAACGTTATGTTCCAAAAGTATTGTATCTGGCACATTCACATCTGTTGGGGGCGCATTTGGGGGTGGAAAAAACCTATGATAGAATCTTGGGCCGCTTTTACTGGCCAGGTGTAAAGAGGGCGGTCCAGGATTATTGCAGAAGCTGTGCAGAGTGCCAGAAAACGGCCCCAAAGGTACAATATCGAAATCCCTTGATCCCTTTACCCATAATTGACACGCCCTTCCAGAGAATAGCCATGGATATAATAGGTCCCCTGCCAAAGTCCAGTAAGGGGCATCGTTACATCCTGGTCATCATGGACTATGCCACTCGCTACCCGGAGGCCGTCCCGCTGCGGTCGGCGAATGCTAAGGCAGTGGCCAAGGAGATGTTCCTCCTCTTCAGTCGGGTTGGCATTGCAAAAGAGGTCCTCACTGACCAGGGGAGTTGTTTCATGTCGCGGATGATGAAGGAGATGTGCAAGTTGTTGAAGGTGAGCCAGTTAAGAACATCAGTCTACCACCCGCAGACTGATGGGCTCGTTGAACGTTTTAATAAAACCCTAAAACAGATGCTGAGGAAGTTGGTTGATGCTGATGGGAAAAATTGGGACCAGCTAATGCCTTATGTGTTGTTTTCTATCCGAGAGGTTCCCCAGGCATCCACAGGGTTTTCCCCATTCGAATTGCTGTACGGACGGAGACCCAGGGGCATGCTGGATCTGGCCAGAGAGGCCTGGGAACAACAACCATCACCTCATCACTCCGTTATAGAGTATGTTGACCAGATGCAGGAGCGGATGGGTAAGATCTGGCCACTTGTGCGGGAACATATGCAGCAGGCACAACAGGCCCAAGCCCGTGTCTACAACCGGAACGCCCAAATACGGGAGTTCCAGCCTGGGGAACTTGTCCTCGTCCTTGTCCCAACGGCCGAATGCAAGTTCCTCGCTAAGTGGCATGGGCCCTATGAGGTAGTAGAGAAGGTCGGTGAGGTCAACTACAAAGTGAGACAGCCCGGGAGGAGAAAGTCCTGCCAGATTTATCATGTAAACCTCCTTAAAAAATGGCACCCCCCTGATTGTATTCCGATAACCTCATTCCTTGCAGGAACCCCAGACTCTGTCCCCTCACAGGTACCTCTCGGCCCCCAACTGGCCCCGGCCCACCGACAAGATCTGGTAGAGCTGTCTGGCCAGTTTAGAGATGTGTTCTCCGACCTGCCTGGACGCACCGATGTGATACAACATGACATTGTCACCAAGCCAGGAATGAAGGTGAGGCTCCGGCCTTATCGGATCCCGGAGGCTAAGAGGGAGACCATCAGAGAGGAGGTAAAGAAGATGTTGGAATTAGGGGTGATTGAGGAATCACACAGCGCCTGGTCAAGCCCTATTGTTCTAGTTCCAAAGCCAGATGGCACTGAGAGGTTCTGCAACGACTTTAGAAAACTAAATGAAATCTCCAATTTTGACGCCTACCCTATGCCCAGGGTGGACGAGCTTATTGAGCGGTTAGGCCCCGCCCGCTTCATATCTACCCTTGACCTCACCAAAGGATACTGGCAGGTGCCCCTCACTGAGGCCGCCATGGAGAAGACGGCCTTTTCCACCCCTGATGGTCTGTACCACTACAGGGTTCTGCCGTTTGGGGTCCATGGGGCACCAGCTACGTTCCAGCGAATGATGGACCGAATCCTACGGCCCCATCGTGAGTATGCTGCAGCCTACTTGGATGATATAGTCATCTATAGCTCTGATTGGACTTCCCATCTAGGCCAACTGAGAGCTGTCCTGGGAGCCCTGCGGCGAGCGGGCCTGACGGCCAATCCCAAAAAATGCCACCTGGGCCTAGAGGAGGCCCAATATCTGGGCTACACGATAGGAAGAGGCGATGTGAAACCACAGCTCCGGAAGGTGGAGGCGGTAAAAAGTTGGCCTAAACCAGCCACTAAGCGTCAGGTAAAAACATTCTTGGGCCTAATTGGCTATTATCAGTCCTTTGTGCCTCACTTTGCTACCATTGCAGCACCTCTAAATGAGATGACCAAGAAGAGCCTCCCAAATCATGTGGTCTGGACTGCCGAAGCCGAGGAAGCGTTTGCCACCCTCCAGAAGGCCCTATGCATGGAGCCCGTTCTGAAGACGCCTAACTTTAAGGAACCCTTCGTTGTGCACGCCGACGCCTCAGGGACAGGGGTGGGAGCTGTACTGTCTCAGGTCCAGGTTGGTGAGGAACACCCAGTTGTCTATATAAGTCGTAAATTGCAGAAACACGAACTGAATTATTCCACCGTAGAAAAAGAGTGTTTAGCAATTAAGTGGGCTTTACACAAATTGCGGTACTATCTTCTGGGCCGGAAATTCACACTGGTGACAGACCATGCACCATTAAAATGGATGTCGACAGCCAAAGACCATAATGCGAGAGTGACACGGTGGTTCTTAGATTTGCAAAATTTTAATTTCACTGTTGAGCACAGGTCGGGCAAGGCCCATGGAAACGCAGACGCCCTGTCCAGGAGGGATGAGACCTGTGGGTTTGTTGACGCTCCTAGCCTCTGCCTGGAGCTGGAAGGGAGGGTGTGTGGCAGACCAGGGGAAACAGCCAGGCCTAGTCCACAGAGAGGGCGGGTCCCCAAGCTCAGGCTGGGGGAGGTGGTAGGTGGAGTGTATTATCCTGTCCAGGTATTGCAGCCAATGGGAGCCTGGCAATGGACGCACCTGCAGCCAGTCAGGCAATCAAGGGGAGCCTTTAAATAGCCGGCTCACAAGCCGGCTGGAGAGTCAGTTTGGAGGAATGAGGAAGCAGGCCACGTCACTCTGTTCCACATGGAAGCGAGTAGGAAGGACATCTTGCAAGTGAGTACAAGACCTAACTCCAACACTTGGAACCACCTTGGATGTACTTATACTCTGGTCGCTCACCTCGTTTCTCTCTCTCCCTCCCCCCTAGGCCGACTGAGCTCCAAACCTACTGAACCCTGAAACATATAGTCACTGCTCTCTCTCTGTTTACCCCCCAGGATTGTGGAGCCCCCACCTGTGTGTAGTGCATGTACAGGCCCAAGCCCCGGACGGGAGGATTCCTAAGTTACTTTTGCCCCAATTCCCCTTTCCCCTAATCGTTTGAATAAAAGACCATTTAATTTAACAAGCCATCTGACTCTGAGCCTCTTGTTTTATTGTGAATCTCACCTGTATTCCCCTGGGTTGCCACATCTTGGTGGAGAATACGGGTACCCTCGGTCCGGCGATACAGATTCACAATAAAATAAGTACTCGTGAGTGAGACACGCGGCGTAATGGAAAACGCCTTAACCCAGCTTATCCAGAACCAGGTCCAGCAGGCTAAGGGCCTAGAGGCCTTACAAGACGCTATGACGAAGCTGGGCAAACATTTGACTAAGGCAGAGAAGCTTACTGAACCTAGCAAGGTGCTCACTAAACAGACTGCCGATGACGACATTGAGGCGTACCTTGAAGTTTTTGAGAGAACCGCAGAGAGAGAGCAGTGGCCGGAGGCACGGTGGGCAGGCATGCTGGCCCCTTTCTTGACAGGAGAAGCACAGAAGGCCTGTCGGGACCTCGCGCTCACCGACGTGAATGACTATGATAAATTGAAGGAGGCCATCTCAGCCCACTATGGGCACAACCTCCAATCCAGAGCTCAACGGTTCCATACGTGGACCTACGACTCCACCGCCCCGGTTCGGTCGCAGGTTGCCGCCCTGATGCGCCTGACCCGTGCCTGGTTGGTTATGGGGGATGGACCCCCAGCCTTGGATCGAATCGTGCTGGACCGGTGCACTAGAGCGCTACCAGCAGATGCCAAACGACACGCCGCTCAAAGCTGCCCGGAGACCGTGGACGCGCTGATAGCGTTACTTGAAAACCACCAGGTCACAGTGGAGCTGATGCGGAGCAGTCGGCTGGAGAATCCGCGCCCGGCCCGTTCTGACCCCAGGGGAGATAAACCTCAACCGAGGAGGTATGACATGGAGGCCCCAACCCAGACCCATACCACCCGGGCGGGTGCACCCCGGGCACCACCACCACGGCCCCCTCCGGCATCTCGAGATCGTCGAAGGTGCTTCACCTGTGGCCAGGAGGGCCATTTGTCATGGAATTGTCCTGGGAATGAGGAGTCCATGCCTACGGAGGGCCCACCGGATCCACCACAGAAGGGCGGTAGCTACCTCACCACTTGCTGGGCCCATGAGGGCACAGAGGCCCCCAGGCTCCCCGTTAAAATAGGGGACCGGGATGCCGAAGCCTTGTTGGACTCCGGAAGTTACGTAACCCTCCTCCGGCCCGAACTGGTGACCGGCGTCCTGGGGCCCTCTATTCCCGTCTCCTGTGTCCATGGAGAGACCCGGAATTATCCCACCACCCACATCAAGATACAGACCACCAGAGGTTCCTTTGAGGTCTGGGCCGGAGTGGTCGACAAACTGCCAGTTCCAGTGCTGATCGGGCGGGACTGCCCTATTTTCTGGCGGTTGTGGGGCCAGAAGACTGTCGACCACAAGAGAAGTAGTAAGAAGAAAAAGCCCCGCCCCCCGACTAAAGTAAAGCGGATGTATGCCTGTGCCGCTCCGTCCACTGGCCCCCTGTCAGCTGGATCCGAGACCGATGAAGAGGCTCACGCACCAGCAGAGACCCCAGGGAGGGAGGACACAGGGCCCGACATCTCCTCGTCAGATGACAACTTTGCGGAAGCGTTCTCAGAGTTCCCCCTGGCGGAAGAAGAACCAGGGGTCCGCCATGGGCAGTTTGGGACGGCCCAGCTCGAGGATCCGAACCTGGAGCAGGCCAGACGAAACGTGGCCGTGCTAGAGGGGAAACGTGTGGAAGGGGTGAGTGTTGTCACTTTTCCACATTTTGCTGTAAAAAATGGACTGGTGTACAGGGTGGTTAAGGGGGGGACCGACATTGTGGAACAATTGCTCGTGCCAAAACGTTATGTTCCAAAAGTATTGTATCTGGCACATTCACATCTGTTGGGGGCGCATTTGGGGGTGGAAAAAACCTATGATAGAATCTTGGGCCGCTTTTACTGGCCAGGTGTAAAGAGGGCGGTCCAGGATTATTGCAGAAGCTGTGCAGAGTGCCAGAAAACGGCCCCAAAGGTACAATATCGAAATCCCTTGATCCCTTTACCCATAATTGACACGCCCTTCCAGAGAATAGCCATGGATATAATAGGTCCCCTGCCAAAGTCCAGTAAGGGGCATCGTTACATCCTGGTCATCATGGACTATGCCACTCGCTACCCGGAGGCCGTCCCGCTGCGGTCGGCGAATGCTAAGGCAGTGGCCAAGGAGATGTTCCTCCTCTTCAGTCGGGTTGGCATTGCAAAAGAGGTCCTCACTGACCAGGGGAGTTGTTTCATGTCGCGGATGATGAAGGAGATGTGCAAGTTGTTGAAGGTGAGCCAGTTAAGAACATCAGTCTACCACCCGCAGACTGATGGGCTCGTTGAACGTTTTAATAAAACCCTAAAACAGATGCTGAGGAAGTTGGTTGATGCTGATGGGAAAAATTGGGACCAGCTAATGCCTTATGTGTTGTTTTCTATCCGAGAGGTTCCCCAGGCATCCACAGGGTTTTCCCCATTCGAATTGCTGTACGGACGGAGACCCAGGGGCATGCTGGATCTGGCCAGAGAGGCCTGGGAACAACAACCATCACCTCATCACTCCGTTATAGAGTATGTTGACCAGATGCAGGAGCGGATGGGTAAGATCTGGCCACTTGTGCGGGAACATATGCAGCAGGCACAACAGGCCCAAGCCCGTGTCTACAACCGGAACGCCCAAATACGGGAGTTCCAGCCTGGGGAACTTGTCCTCGTCCTTGTCCCAACGGCCGAATGCAAGTTCCTCGCTAAGTGGCATGGGCCCTATGAGGTAGTAGAGAAGGTCGGTGAGGTCAACTACAAAGTGAGACAGCCCGGGAGGAGAAAGTCCTGCCAGATTTATCATGTAAACCTCCTTAAAAAATGGCACCCCCCTGATTGTATTCCGATAACCTCATTCCTTGCAGGAACCCCAGACTCTGTCCCCTCACAGGTACCTCTCGGCCCCCAACTGGCCCCGGCCCACCGACAAGATCTGGTAGAGCTGTCTGGCCAGTTTAGAGATGTGTTCTCCGACCTGCCTGGACGCACCGATGTGATACAACATGACATTGTCACCAAGCCAGGAATGAAGGTGAGGCTCCGGCCTTATCGGATCCCGGAGGCTAAGAGGGAGACCATCAGAGAGGAGGTAAAGAAGATGTTGGAATTAGGGGTGATTGAGGAATCACACAGCGCCTGGTCAAGCCCTATTGTTCTAGTTCCAAAGCCAGATGGCACTGAGAGGTTCTGCAACGACTTTAGAAAACTAAATGAAATCTCCAATTTTGACGCCTACCCTATGCCCAGGGTGGACGAGCTTATTGAGCGGTTAGGCCCCGCCCGCTTCATATCTACCCTTGACCTCACCAAAGGATACTGGCAGGTGCCCCTCACTGAGGCCGCCATGGAGAAGACGGCCTTTTCCACCCCTGATGGTCTGTACCACTACAGGGTTCTGCCGTTTGGGGTCCATGGGGCACCAGCTACGTTCCAGCGAATGATGGACCGAATCCTACGGCCCCATCGTGAGTATGCTGCAGCCTACTTGGATGATATAGTCATCTATAGCTCTGATTGGACTTCCCATCTAGGCCAACTGAGAGCTGTCCTGGGAGCCCTGCGGCGAGCGGGCCTGACGGCCAATCCCAAAAAATGCCACCTGGGCCTAGAGGAGGCCCAATATCTGGGCTACACGATAGGAAGAGGCGATGTGAAACCACAGCTCCGGAAGGTGGAGGCGGTAAAAAGTTGGCCTAAACCAGCCACTAAGCGTCAGGTAAAAACATTCTTGGGCCTAATTGGCTATTATCAGTCCTTTGTGCCTCACTTTGCTACCATTGCAGCACCTCTAAATGAGATGACCAAGAAGAGCCTCCCAAATCATGTGGTCTGGACTGCCGAAGCCGAGGAAGCGTTTGCCACCCTCCAGAAGGCCCTATGCATGGAGCCCGTTCTGAAGACGCCTAACTTTAAGGAACCCTTCGTTGTGCACGCCGACGCCTCAGGGACAGGGGTGGGAGCTGTACTGTCTCAGGTCCAGGTTGGTGAGGAACACCCAGTTGTCTATATAAGTCGTAAATTGCAGAAACACGAACTGAATTATTCCACCGTAGAAAAAGAGTGTTTAGCAATTAAGTGGGCTTTACACAAATTGCGGTACTATCTTCTGGGCCGGAAATTCACACTGGTGACAGACCATGCACCATTAAAATGGATGTCGACAGCCAAAGACCATAATGCGAGAGTGACACGGTGGTTCTTAGATTTGCAAAATTTTAATTTCACTGTTGAGCACAGGTCGGGCAAGGCCCATGGAAACGCAGACGCCCTGTCCAGGAGGGATGAGACCTGTGGGTTTGTTGACGCTCCTAGCCTCTGCCTGGAGCTGGAAGGGAGGGTGTGTGGCAGACCAGGGGAAACAGCCAGGCCTAGTCCACAGAGAGGGCGGGTCCCCAAGCTCAGGCTGGGGGAGGTGGTAGGTGGAGTGTATTATCCTGTCCAGGTATTGCAGCCAATGGGAGCCTGGCAATGGACGCACCTGCAGCCAGTCAGGCAATCAAGGGGAGCCTTTAAATAGCCGGCTCACAAGCCGGCTGGAGAGTCAGTTTGGAGGAATGAGGAAGCAGGCCACGTCACTCTGTTCCACATGGAAGCGAGTAGGAAGGACATCTTGCAAGTGAGTACAAGACCTAACTCCAACACTTGGAACCACCTTGGATGTACTTATACTCTGGTCGCTCACCTCGTTTCTCTCTCTCCCTCCCCCCTAGGCCGACTGAGCTCCAAACCTACTGAACCCTGAAACATATAGTCACTGCTCTCTCTCTGTTTACCCCCCAGGATTGTGGAGCCCCCACCTGTGTGTAGTGCATGTACAGGCCCAAGCCCCGGACGGGAGGATTCCTAAGTTACTTTTGCCCCAATTCCCCTTTCCCCTAATCGTTTGAATAAAAGACCATTTAATTTAACAAGCCATCTGACTCTGAGCCTCTTGTTTTATTGTGAATCTCACCTGTATTCCCCTGGGTTGCCACAATATATACAGTACAAGATTAATTTAACTAACTACAACGATTAATCAATGCACGCGCGCGCGCACACACACACACACACACACACACACACACACACACACACACACACACACAAGCAGGCTAGCTCACTGGAAGCAGGCTAGCTCACTGGCAGAGCGTGACAGACATTGGCGTTGCCATGTTGGCGTATTGTAAGCGGTTTAGGGGCAATTGTTGCTTGTAGGGCTTGTGTCGTTTGGCGTTGTTTTCATAGACCTTGCTGCTTGTGTTTCGCGCGAAACCTGGCAACGTTATCTCCCATTGTTTGACACATAAACGCTAATATTACGTTGAGATTTCTTGTCAGCCTGCTGTCCTGTCAAATAAAGGCATAACCCCCCCCCCCCCCCTGAAAAATATCGTAAAGAAAAGGAGAAAAAAAAACCTCATCATCAAAGTTGTTATGGTGACTTTATACATTGTCACCCTTTTACTCATGTTAAGTACATTTTGAACTCCGGACTTGTACTTGTAACAGAGTATTTCTACATGACAGTATTGATACTTTTTGTTACGAAGGACGATGACGACGACACGGCACTACGGTCGATTATGGGCATAATGCCAGCATGACGTCGTCTTACGATCATACAACATCACATCACACACATACTGTACAAGCACAGTTGCGAAACACAGAGACTAGAGTGTTAAGCAACCGTCAGAAGAAGAAGGTAAAGCCAACCAACAGAAGAGCTCTACTCTGCTTACCATCACTTTTACGCTCACTCTATTCTGTTTACCAAAGGGGCGGAAAGCAGACAGCTTACCGCCCACATCCTCTTCAACAGGTGAGTCGAAGAGGATGTGAAGAGCAGGAAATAGTGGACAGCAGAGTCCACCATTTCCCTAACAGAGTCTCAAGACAAGAGTTCCACGGGCCGGACAGACCGACCCTATTGGCCTTACTGAGAACTCAAAGAGCTCCCATTCTCGGCTCCCACTCATACTTGTGACAGTCCACATCAGAACCGGCATCTTCGGATTCCGTCTCATTAGATTATTTCAAAGTTTAGTAGAGTAGAGAATCCTCCTCTACTACTTAAAGGAGACATCCGGTCATTTTAAGTGTTATGTTTGATGTGTGTCAAATCACTTACCAACGTAGAAATGAAAATCGCGTGACTCCACAGATCCCCCTATCGACCCCCACCGTTGGCATTATAGGAGTATATAGGATAGCAGCAATTCGCCTATTTTAACAAATGTAAAGTCTGTTTTTTTCTCCTAGTACTCATTGTGGAGTCCCATGATAACGTAACAGGCGCTAAAACTCAGAGAAGCTAACGGCTAATAACAGAACGAGCTAATGCTGGGGCTGCTTATCTCTCTGCATGGCAGCCCCAGGTTGCCAGGTCGGGAGAGAAACCAGCAACCAGCATTAGCTCGTTCTGTTATTAGCCGTTAGCTTGTCGGGAGTTTTAGCGCCTGTTACGTTATCATGGGACTCCACAATGAGTACTAGGAGAAAAAAACAGACTTTACATTTGTTAAAATAGGCGAATTGCTGCTATCCTATATACTCCTATAATGCCAACGGTGGGGGTCGATAGGGGGATCTGTGGAGTCACGCGATTTTCATTTCTACGTTGGTAAGTGATTTGACACACATCAAACATAACACTTAAAATGACCGGATGTCTCCTTTAAGTAAATAAGTTGAGTACTTGTTACACCTGCACTGCACACACACACACACACACACACACACACGGGTGCAGTACGTTAGTCCGACAGCGCATTCCTCCGACAGCGCAGCGCTCCGACGTTTCAATACTAAACCTGAACCAAACCCGCACCCTAACCCTAACCGCACGCGGATGCCACATAGTCGGAGAAAAGGTCTGTCGGATTATCGCATGCCTCCCCACACACACACACACACACACACACACACACACACACACACACACACACACACACACACACACACACACACACACAGCTGTAGATGCTGCAGCTATTTTTAGTACTTGACACTGCTGTAAAAATCGTTGTCAATCTTTGTTGTGAACAAAAGTGACGACGATCTGTCCTCTTTTACTAAAATGACATTTTATTCTCGGTCTCTCCTTTCTGTCGTCAACCTTGAAAATAACTCACAAGCCAAGTATGTATTATTATTATTATTATTAATACTATCATTAATGTAAGAAAGAAAATACACTCTACTCACTCTTTTCAGAAGTTTTAACAGCAAAATGTCCGTCTTCTCTCTATCTCTCTCTCTCTCTCTCTCTCCCAAAAACAAATGGAATCTGGAATGGAATCTGAAATGGAATCTTTTCTTTTCTCTCTCCGCCTCTGACTGATGAGGGGAAAGTCATGTGACTTACAGTAACCTGCAGAGCTCAGTTTGTGGGTGTGTGTGTGCAATACACCTGTGGCCCCTCCCCCTCCCTCCTTCCCCAACTTCACTCTGTCCAAATCTCCCGTTGATATTAGGCCTGTATTTAATTCATGAACAATATGCCTCCAAAAATAACATTTAGATCCTGCGCTGAAGGGGAATAGGAAAAGGAAATTGGAGGTGACCAAAAATTACAAATTACAGCTGTGGTCTGTCGAGTTGTTTAATAAGCAGGCTGTTACAACGACGTAACGGACAATATTTATTAAGCAACAGCAGGTCAATGAATGAATGAACAACAACACCGGTAACTTGAGAATGCTCCTAGCTTAGCTGCTTCCGCGTTAGCATGCCTTATGAACCCTGACGTCACATCCGCATCACAGCCAATAACATTCCATATTATCACATAATACCACATCTCCCTTTCTGAGAACAAAGGGTGGACCACCTTTGTCTCTGCAGGTCTTAAGGGGTTTACCATACTATGAACCATTACTTTAGCAGACTGTGTTCTACCAAACTTAAACCTTTTGGTTTCAGGCAAACGTAAACAGTAATACATAACAATTTCACAATCACATTTCACTCTCTTTTTTTTCCTTTCACATTTCCTTTTCGTTTTTTTTTTTTTTTTAACACAATAATAGCTGCAATATCACATGTCACAAATCAGTCCTCTCTGTTTTCCTTTTGTCTTTTTCTTTTTTTTTTTTGAAAACAAATCAATCACAAGTCAAGTCTGTGTGGTTGTCTAACCTCTCTCCCAGACCTGGTTCGCACAGTCTCTGTGGGGGCCCCTCCGCTGGGTGATGTTGTCTCTGGTGGAGCTGGCTCAGGAGTAGGTGAATCTTCTCCCACTGGCTCATCAACGTCGAATCCCCCACTGTTTGTCTGCAGCGGCACCAAGTGATGCCGGTTTCTCCTCAGTGTGCCCTGAGGCACCTGGACAAGATAAGAGCGAGGAGTGTTGTGTCGCGATAGCACCGTGCCCTGGACGTTCGCATCGGTGATCCACACATCCTCCCCAGGCACTAGCGGCTGCAGGTCCCTCGCCCCATGTCTCTTGTCGAAAGATCTCGCGTCGTTACTCCTCTTCACCCGTTCTTTGGCGTCCAGCGCGGCGTAGTCAGGCAAAGCTGGATGTAATAGGGCTGGTAGGGCAGGAACTGTAGTGCGAAGGCGGCGCCCCATCAACAGCTCAGCCGGGCTATAGCCGTTCTGTAGAGGGGTTGCTCTGTAGGCCAGCAGTGCAAGATATGGATCTGACGCCTTTGTCAGCAGGTTTTTTACTGTTTGTACAGCGCGTTCCGCCTCCCCATTGCTCTGAGGAAACCTGGGGCTGCTGGTGACGTGCTCAAAGTCATAATCTGCTGCAAAGGCTTTGAAGTGGCTACCGGAGAACTGGGGCCCGTTGTCCGATTTAAGACATTCACAAATCCCATGACGGGCAAACATGGACTTCAGGTGTACCACCACATCTGTGGACCTCGTGAGTGACAGCTGTGCAATTTCCACATACCTTGAAAAATAATCTACTACTAGTAGATAAGTCTTGCTATTCAGTGTGAACAAGTCAGCTCCCAAGGTTTGCCAAGGCCTGTCTGGCATCTTAGTTGGCATCAGCGGCTCTTTGACGTTCGTCCTTTCCTGGATGCAGGTCCTACATTTTAGCACCATCTCATTTAGCTGGCTGCTGAGTCCTGGCCACCACACTGTCTGCTTGGCTCGCCCCCTACACTTTGTCACCCCCAGGTGTCCCTCATGCAGTCTCTGCAGAACATCATCTCTTAAAGCTGATGGGATGACGAGCCTTGTGCCCCGCAATAGCAGTCCATCATGCACGGTCAGCACTGCTCTCTCTGCCCAGTACTGTCTCAACACCCCCTGCAGTTTGCTTTTGTCTGGCCAGCCGTCTTTGCAGTACGTCATCAGTGCAGAGCATGTGCTGTCCGCCTTTAACTGCTCACGTAGGTTGCTCAGATAATCTCCACTGACAGGTAGGTTGCTGATGACAGAGTCTACATAGATATTGGTGTCCTCTAGTAGGCTTGTTTCTGTGTGTGTTCCCGTGGCTCTCAGAGGAGCACGAGACAGGGTATCGGCTGTCCATAAGCTTTTGCCAGGGACATGGTTGACCGTGTAATTGTATCTCATGAGCCTCATCCTGAATCTTTGGATTCTTGGTGGGAGGTCATCCAAAGCTTTCCCTCCCAGCAGACTCACCAACGGCTTATGGTCAGTTTCCAGTTCGAATGGTCTGCCCAGGATGAAGCAGCCAAATCGTTCACATGCCCATGTTGCAGCCAGTGCCTCCTTTTCCACTTGAGCATATCGCTGCTCCGTTGGCGTCATTGACCTGGATGCAAATGCCACAGGTGACCACTTGGCGTCACTCTTCTGCAGCAGGACTGCCCCCAGGCCAAAAGAAGAGGCATCAGCTGAGATTTTCAGTACACTGTTTGGGTTGTACAGTGTGAGCACTGGTGTGGATGACAGTTCTGTTTTTAACTGATCAAAGGCTGCCTGCTGCTCTGTCCCCCAGTACCAGTAGTTCTTCTTGGACAGCAGGTCACGCAGCACCTTGTCTTTTTCAGCCAGGTTAGGCAAGAAGCGTCCCAGCTGATTGACCATGCCCAGAAAACTTCTGAGTTCACTGACATTTTTAGGTTCATCCATCTCCTGTACTGCTCTCGTCTTCTCTGGGTCTGGCTTCACCCCATCTTCTGAAATCACATGACCCAGGAATCTGACTGTGTGGCGTGTGAGCTCACATTTTGTCCATGTTAAGCGTAATGCCGGCCTTTTGTGCTTTCTGCAGCACTGCATGTAGCCGCACATCGTGCTCTTCCTGTGTCTTCCCCCAGACCAGTATGTCATCCATGTGACACAGCACCCCCGCTAGGCCACTGGTCACTTCGGTCACCATCATCCTTTGGAAGTGTTCAGGGGCTGATGATATGCCAAAGGGTAAGCGATTAAAATAGTAGCGCCCAAATGGCGTGATGAAAGTGGTATATTTAGCAGACGCTTTTGTCAATGGTATCTGCCAAAAGCCCATGTTGGCATCTAATTTGCTGAATACTGTTGCACCAGCTAGCATGCCCAAAGTGTGCTCGACAGAAGGCAGGATACATTTTTCTCTGCACACTGCTTCATTCATCTTTGTGAAGTCTACACAAATGCGAACAGCACCTGATTTCTTTGGAACCACCACCATTCAGGCACACCAATCAGTCGGCTCCTCAATCTTGGTGATTACGCCCATCTCCTCCATACGGTCTATCTCCTCTTGCACTTTCCCCATAAGCGGCAGAGGGACTCTGCGTGGTGTGTGGAGAGAGAAGGGCACAGCCTCAGGCTTTCAATTTAATTGAGTATGGCCTCTGAACAAGACCTAAGCCGCTACACAGCTTCGGATACTGTTGTTTCAATGTGTCCATGGTGATGCTGTCAACCCTGCACACAAGCTGAAGCTGTTCTATGGCAGGCCTCCCCAGCAGTGCAGTGTGCAGGCCTTCCACAACATAAATGTCCTCTGTGGCTGTCTTTTTGCCTCTGCGCAGGGTTTCTCTGGCTACACCCAGGACAGAGAGCACATTACCACCTGGCCCAAACAATGGGCGTGTTGACGCTGCCAGGTGCTGCACATCATGCCCCCCTGTTATGTCATGGTACACCTCAGCTGGCAGGGCAGTGACATCAGCACCAGTGTCAATTTTAAAGCACACCTTTTTCTGTCTCACTTGAAGCTGTACTGTCCAGGGGTCTTTTCCAGCATCCACAGCTCCTAAGAAAAATCTGTCTTCATCCTCTGTAGTGACAGCATTCAGAGATTTTGCACTGCTTCTGCATACCTTGCCATAATGTCCCCTTTTTCCACAGTTATGACACGCAGCATCTTTTGCAGGGCATTCCCACTTTCCATGTGAGGGCATTTTTCCACAACTTCTACAGGCGTTTGAATCAGGCTGTGACCATGCATTGGGTTTATATTTGCCTTGTGGCTGAGGCTTAGAGGGAAAGTTGGGCTTTCTGTAGCTTTTAGCATGAACAGCATCAACATTGGAGCACTTGTTAGCACTGTCATTTTCCCCTCTTAAGTCAGACTGCTGTCTTCTAACTTCTTCAGATTGCCTCGCCTTTGTGATAGCAGTTTGGAGGGTTAAGTCTCTGTCTAGCTGCAGCTTTTCGGACAATGAGACGTTTCTCAGGCCAACCACTAACCTGTCGCGGATCAGCTCATTCTGTAACAGTCCATAGTTGCAATGTTCAGCTAATCCATACAACGCAGTTATGAAGGAATCCACCGTTTCTCCCGGCTGTTGCACACGCTGATTAAACTTGGCTCTTTCATAGATTACATTCTTTTTAGGCACAAAAAATGCATCAAAGCCTGTCTTGACAGACGCGTATGCCTTCCTCTCATCTTCAGTTAGCGTTAGCCCCCTTAGCACATCTTCGGATTCATCACCCATACAATACACTAACGTGTTCACCTGGTGTTCGTCCGACGTTGCATTTAAGTTGCTTGCAAGCCGAAAGCGATCGAATCTTCGGATCCAACGCCCATTCTTGAGGTTTGGTGAAATCAAAAGGTTCTGGAGGCTGTATGGTGAACGTAGCAGTCGGCGTAGGTCGAGCCATGTCCTCCTCGTCACTCATTCCTCCGCACCAAAACGATTCGCTCCTCTTTTTTTTTCTTCCTTTTTTTTTTTTTTACTCCGTTTACAAGTCGCCCAGTTCTGACACCATGTCGAGTTGTTTAATAAGCAGGCTCTTACAACGACGTAACGGACAATATTTATTAAGCAACAGCAGGTCAATGAATGAATGAACAACAACACCGGTAACTTGAGAATGCTCCTAGCTTAGCTGCTTCCGCGTTAGCATGCCTTATGAACCCTGACGTCACATCCGCATCACAGCCAATAACATTCCATATTATCACATAATACCACATATAACATACATACATCTTACTCTCTATATAAACCATAATTGTCTTAAAATATAATAAGGACATAAAAGCAGGGACGTGCAGAAGGATTTGGAGAGGCAGGGGCTGGAATCTCAAAAGGGCACTACGCCTATTGATTTATTTTTTATAATTATTAATAATAATAATAATAATAATAATATAGAATAATTCCCATACTTTTAGACCCAAACAATCTGCAAATGTATCATTGTGTGCTTATTGTCCTCAAAGTCACGCATCCAACAAGCTTTGCACTGAGCAGATTGGACCTTCTGTTCCAGAGATAATGGACAAAACATCTTGAAAACGGACACTTTTGCCGGTTTTTGATCGCCAATTTTCGACAATGGCCAAAAATTTAGTTTTGGCCATTGTTTCCCATTTTTCTTTAATAACACGGGCTAGGAAGGTCGTACGGCGACAAACTAGATACCGTTAGGCCGCTAGGAGCAAAAAAAAAAGTTTTATCAGTCTGGAGAGGGCGTTTTTTTAGCGACAGGTAAAAGGGCAGGGGCTCTTTTCAAGCCCCCTTTCATGTCTATGTGTGCACGTGCCTGCATACAAGTAATAATATCGTATAAGATTCACATCAACATGGCAAACAAACTGAATACTATGCATACATACTGCATATGAGACCAAGGACTGTAAAATGAGGTACGAAACAGTTTGCTGGTAACATACAAACAAAGCCAATAAACTACACATACAGTGGATTAAACAAACTGCAATTTCTAGCAAACACATATAGGCCTACTGTACCTTTGTGCATCCACACACAGCATAAAAGAAAGAGTAGAACTGAAGAGTGAGAGAGGGACAAACTCCCAGCCAGGTCAACATATGCAATCAGTAACAGCTGGTATATATACTAGTACTTTTACTCTGAGTAAATGTACCGTTTTTGAGGAAGTTTTACTTTACTGTAGTCTTTTTTATTTAATTTTTGTTTATACTTTATTGACAGCTTGTAAATCGTCTGTTTGTGAATATCATATAAGTATGAAATAAGGATTAATTGTATTTAAACATAAGCCTAGATATGTTTTATAAGAATAATCTAACTACAAAGTAACTAGTAACTAAAGTTTTCAAATAATTGCAGTGGAGTAAAAAGTACAATATTTGCCTCTGAGGAGTATGAAAGTAAACAGTGAAAAATGACTTGAAGAAAGGTTTGAGGTATTTTTCTTTTTTACTTTCTGGAGTATTTCCAATTTTCAATACTATATACTTTGCTTCTACTCCACTACATCTCAGTGGCAAATATTGTAAACATGTGTAATACAAGACTTGACTGATTAGCAGATGTGTTGATGTATCAACATTATGCTTTATGTCAGCAAAAATACTAAAGTACCAACAATATCACTGGTAACTAAGTACTCAAGTAGCCTGTATGCAGGCATAATATACTCAGATACAGTTTTAAAGTACTTTTACTTTGACAGAGGAAGCAGCAGTCAGTCATTGTGTTGCAACATCAGATTCTCTGTATGTCAGCCTTTTAATAATGACTAAGTTATCAATGTATTGTTTCGTGTAACACTGTGTGTCTCTCTGCAACAACATAACTTTATATAATTATTACAACAAATAATTTAAAAATAAAGTTAAACAGTTTTATATTCAGCTGTATCTGTGCCTCTGAGAAGATGATCAAAACAAATCAATAGTGATTATTGATTTGTATGTATGTATTGTATGTATCAGTTTAACAAACTGATGACATTCATACATCTATCATCTATAATGTTTCAGTGATACTTTCACAGCTTTTCTACAATTACTGTATCTGCTGTGAATATTGATGCAGAAACAGGCTCATGAATATTAATGAATCCAAACAAATTTGACACTAATAATAGGATCCAAAGTTGTAACTGTGAGAGTGTAACAAATGTAACCAAATGGACCCTGCAGGGTCCATTTGGTTACATTTGTTACACTCTCATTTGGTTAAAGCTTTGTAACCAAATGATAATATATCCTCATTTCAGTTCTGTGTTAATAATATCAATATTTAACCACTCCAGACATATTTAAAACATAGCAAAAGAATAGCAGATCTACAAGCTCACAACAACACAACAATGTGACACGGTGAGCTTGTAGATCTGCTATGTTTTAATGTTAATGTATTTTAAACATAGTGACCTGTAATGACATTTATTGTATTTTAATGACATTTATTGTATTTTAATGACAAAAACAAATATAGCTGCAAGCAGCGATAATACGGGGCCAGGGATTGCAGAGAGAAGAAAGAAAGAAGCAATGATAAGTAATATGCACAATAAGCCATAGAAACATAGAAGACTGAACTTGAGAGAAAGAAGACCATGCAATTAACAAATGAGCATTTTAAACCCATAACCCTAACCTCAGTGCCACCTTTGGACGAAAGATTGTGAGAATTATTTCTTGATCGTTTTTCATGACCATCTACCATATGGCCGAGTTTCGTAAAAAGTGACAGCACGGTTCAGCCAGAACTGCGAAAAGTGGCAGAAGAAACAAAATAATGCCAATAACAAACAAGAGGTCATTCAGGGTTGAATGCTGTTGAACAGGGTGTTGTAGCAGATTGTAACCACTAGAGTGAGCTGTTAGTTCAGTCAGTGAACAATCAACAACCAGTGCTGAAGGAATCATTTCAACACATTTAGATTTAATAATTAATTACATATTTATTTATGAACATGATTTTGTTTTAATTAAGTAAAAGTACAAAAGTATTGGCAGCAAAATATACTTAAAGTAAGTCTAGTTAAAGCAAAGGAAACACAATTATAAAAGTATAAAATGACATTAGGATGCATAAAACAAATGAGTAAAAATGTATAGATGCTGTTAAATAATATTTATTGTCTGTTTGTTTGTTAATGATTTGTGGGTATAACACATACATACAGTGTATGCATAATGTTTAACCATCACATGAATACAGAGCCATTCACCTTGGACACACACACAAGTACACTGTCCATGAACTGTATACTGCCGAGAAATGTTGTGTTCAAGTTCGTCTGGCCATGGCGTTGCTTGCCCCTGGAAGTTATGGCTATCTAACCATGGGAAACTGTACTGTTGTCATTCCTGGACCCTTACTATCAAAATTGACTCTTGCCCCGAATCATTGGAGATATGATTCAGAAGATTTTCGGCAACAGCAGCAGCAGCCTGGGTCCTCCGGTGTGGGGGCCTGAACAAACCAGACATCAACATACTGATTGTGATGGACAGTTAAACTAAACAACCACTTTAATATATTAGGAGATCTGCCTATTTGAAGCCATTTGTGAATTTCATTCAAGAACTAAGGACCAATTTTGTTCCATTTGTAACGCCTCTGTCATAACTGTTCTGTGCAAACTTAATAACTGTAATTAATAACTTATTTGTAATAATAACACCCAATTTGAACAGTCGTTGTTGTCTCATTCATTGAAACATACTTTTTATAACGATCACCTTTTTACAAATTATACTTTGACAGGGTCCAGGTTTCAGTGATAGCTTGGGCTCATTATTGCATAATTTTGCATAATCTTCCTAAGTTATCAGATACAGTTACAGTGCAGAGGATAAAATAAAAGGGAAAAAAAATAACTCCATCAAACAAACAGAAAGGTCTTTAGTTGTGTTTAGTTTGTGTTTTTAAATAATTAAGAGTATCAGCAGAACCTGTAGTGTACTGTGAGTTTGTTCCAGAAATGTGGAGATAGAAACTACATGTTAATTTATAGTTTTAGGATCAGAAAGCAGATCCTTTCTACAGATGAGCTGAGAGATCTAGATGGTTCATCATATCATACAATATCATCAAGCCCCTCCTCCTCCTCCTCCACCCTGCAGATCCTCTCTCAGCTACCATGGTACCTGAGGAGCTCATAATTATGATAATTAATTAGCAAGAATAATTTTTGGGTGTGAGTCGAATAATTACATTTTCCAATCAGGAACTCCATAAATTGCTGTTCATTCTGATGTGGATTTTTCATCATTGATCAATGGCTTCTTTTCCTCTGAAGTCTTCCTATTCTTATGGTATCGGTAGAGGAGGAAGACTCCTCCAATTGCTAACCCTAAAGCACCCCCTACTGCTACACCAACTGGGCCAGCTACACTTGCAGCTGCTGCATATCCAGCTGTCTCAACTAGAACAGCAACAGCTGCTCCAACAGCACCACCAGCTGCTGCTGAAGTTTCAGTAATAGCACCTAATACACCAATATCCCTGCCTGTATTGTTTTTCTCTTCACCCCCTTCTTCTCTCACCTCTTTTCTCAGTTGTTCTTTCAGTTCTTCCCTCTCTGCAAGTCTCTTTTCTTCCATCTCTCTACGCTCTCTCTCTTTCTCTTCCTCTATTTTCCTGGCTGCTTCTTGGAACATCTCATTGGTGTAGTGGCTTCCTCCATTACCATTCAACATCTGGTTGATGTTCTCCAGTAGCTCATTGACCTGAGAGGGATCCTTGGTTTCGTTGTTGAACACGTGATAGCCACCATTACATTTGCTGACAATTTTTTGTAGTTTTGGACAATTTGTCAACATTTCTTCAACTGGTTTACCTTTCAGCTGGTCACCACTAGTGAAGAGAACCATGGTGTATTGATCTGACTTTTGGCCAAAGACTTTCTGAATCATCTCCACAGATCTCTGCTCCTCGTCTGTGAATCTGCCTAGTTTGATCACAAGGAGGAAGGCATGAGGACCAGGAGCAGCTAAACTGATACAATCACTGATCTTTTTAAGGTTTTCATCTTCACTGAACCTGGTGTCAAACAATCCTGGTGTGTCAACAAGAGAGACCTTTCTAAAGGCCACTACACCGCTGGCCTTCTTACAGCTATCTGTCACAGATTCAGCTGACATTTCTGATGGAAAAGCTCCAGAACCCAGGATGGTGTTTCCAGTGGCGCTCTTTCCAGCTCCAGTCTTCCCAACCAGCACAATCCGAAGTACATCATCATCTCTTATGGAAGCTGGTGGATTCAAGTGAAATCCACTAGAGGTTTCTATAAAACATGGTTTAATGACTATTCCAATTACATTAATAACACATGAGATACTTTCTCCTCACTTGAAAACAAACACACTGTGTATATTAAAAATGTTAAGATACATACCTTCACGTCCCTCATCACTTCTAAAGTCTACAGTCATCTCTGTCTGGGGTTAGTGTTGACTAGAGGGAGAGAGAGAGATTGTATGGGCATAAGGTTTTCAAAAACCATCACAAACAAGTTGGGATCGGCCTCTAGTGGTCTGTTTGCAATTAATCTAATATTAAATCCTTGTACCATTATTGGGAGGTAGAAGTTTGGATATGTATAATGGTGCCAGCCCATTTAAAGACTTAAAGACAAACATTAAAGTCTTAAACTGAATCCTGTAACGAACAGGGAGCCAGTGTAGGGAGGCAAGAATAGGGGAGATCTGATCATATTTCCGTGCCCCTCTTAAGAGGCGAGCGGCAGCGTTTTGGACTAACTGTAGTCGTGACAAGCAGGCTTGGCTAATGCCAACATAAAGTGCATTACAGTAGTCGAGTCGGGTTGAGATAAAAGCATGGATAAGACGTTCAAAGTCAGAGAGGGTTACAGCAGACTTGACTTTGGCTAAGAGCCTCAGCTGATAAAAGCTGGATTTAACAACAGAGTTTATCTGTTTGTCAAACTTAAAATCATTGTCCAAGGTTAGTGACCACTGGTTTTAGAAAAGGCTGCAAGGGGCCCAGATCCAGAGAGGAGGTGTTACAGGCGGTGCTGGGTCTGAACACCATGACCTCTGTTTTACTTTCATTGAAGTTAAGGAAATTCAGGGCCATCCATGCTTTTATGTCCTTCAGACAGTCCATCAGTGTGTTCAGGGAGGAGGCGTCATTTTTTTTCAGGGGCATATAGATCTGTGAGTCATCTGCATAGAAATGGTAGGGAATGCCATGCTTTTTAAAAATCAAACCCAGAGGGAGGAGGTACAGGGAGAAAAGGATGGGGCCAAGAATTGAGCCCTGCGGGACTCCACATGGGAGAGGGGCAGAGGATGATGTGGAGTCACCTAGGGCTACAGAGAACGATCTGTTTGACAGATAGGACCTGAACCATGTTAAAGCAGTGCCTCCGACACCCACACAGCACTCTAGACATGAGAGGAGAATGCTGTGTTGTAAAGTGTCGAAGGCAGCTGAGAGGTCTAAAAGCACAAGGATGGCAGGATCACCAAGGTCAGTGGTTCTTAAAAGGTCATTTACAACTCTTAAAAGTGTTGACTCTGTACTGTGCAAGGCTTTGAAACCAGATTGGAAAACCTCAAGGAGATTATTTGTAAAAATGACATTTAAAAAAAATCACACCCTGTGTGAAGGACGCGGCGCCTTTGATGAGCCCTGTGCTCAAACATACATACTGTTTGTCATCAATATGTGTTTATAACCCAGCCACGTGTCACGTGAAGCTTGACCAATCAAATCACTTTGGACGGACACGCACGCACACGGACAAAGTCAGATATAGAGCGGCTAGCGCCGCTAAAAATGAGCAGACAGCTTACCGCCCACATCCTCTTCGACAGGTGAGTCGAAGAGGATGTGAAGAGCAGGAAATAGTGGACAGCAGAGTCCACCATTTCCCTAGCAGAGTCTCAAGACAAGAGTTCCACGGGCCGGACAGACCGACCCCATTGGCCTTACTGAGAAGTCAAAGAGCTCCCATTCTCGGCTCCCACTCATATTTGTGACAGTCCACATCAGAACCGGCATCTTCGGATTCCGTCTCATTAGATAATTTCAAAGTTTAGTAGAGTAGAGAATCCTCCTCTACTACTTAAGTAAATAAGTTGAGTACTTGTTACACCTGCACTGCACACACACACACACACACACACACACACACACACACACACACACACACACACACACACACACACACACACACACACACACACACACACACACACAGCTGTAGATGCTGCAGCTATTTTCAGTACTTGACACTGCTGTAAAAATTGGGCTTAAGAGTTTTTTTCTCGTCGTCAATCTTTGTTGTGAACAAAAGTGACAACAATCTGTCCTCTTTTACTAAAATGACATTTTATTCTCGGTCTCTCTTTTCTGTCGTCAACCTTGAAAATAACTCACAACCGAAGTATTTATTATTATTATTAATATTATCATTATTATAAGAAAGAAAATACTGTACACTCTACTCACTCTTTTCAGAAGTTTTAACAGCAAAATGTCCGTCTTCTCTCTCTCTCTCTCTCTCTCCCTCTCTCTCTCTCTCTCTCTCTCTCTCTCTCTCCCAAAAACAACTGGAATCTTTTCTTTTCTCTCTCCGCTTCTGACTGATGAGGGGAAAGTCATGTGACTTACAGTAACCTGCAGAGCTCAGTCTGTGGGTGTGTGTGTACAATCCACCTGTGGCCCCTCCCCCTCCCTCCTCCCCCAACTTCACTCTGTCCAAATCTCCCGTTGATATTATAGGCCTGTATTTGATTCATGAGCAATATGCCTCCAAAAATAACATTTAGATCCTGCACTGAAGGGGAAGAGGAAAAGGAAATTGGAGGTGACCAAAAGAACACAATATAAATTGTGATCATTAATGAACCTGATTGAAATGAATCTGAGTTGTTTTTCTTGCAACATTACAGTCATGTTTTTGGATATAATGGTGCCAGCCCATTTAAAGACTTAAAGACAAACATTAAAGTCTTAAACTGAATCCTGTAACGAACAGGGAGCCAGTGTAGGGAGGCAAGAATAGGGGAGATCTGATCATATTTCCGTGCCCCTGTTAAGAGGCGAGCGGCAGCGTTTTGGACTAACTGTAGTCGTGACAAGCAGGCTTGGCTAATGCCAACATAAAGTGCATTACAGTAGTCGTGTCGGGTTGAGATAAAAGCATGGATAAGACGTTCAAAGTCAGAGAGGGTTACAGCAGACTTGACTTTGGCTAAGAGCCTCAGCTGATAAAAGCTGGATTTAACAACAGAGTTTATCTGTTTGTCAAACTTAAAATCATTGTCCAAGGTTAGTGACCACTGGTTTTAGAAAAGGCTGCAAGGGGCCCAGATCCAGAGAGGAGGTGTTACAGGCGGTGCTGGGTCTGAACACCATGACCTCTGTTTTACTTTCATTGAAGTTAAGGAAATTCAGGGCCATCCATGCTTTTATGTCCTTCAGACAGTCCATCAGTGTGTTCAGGGAGGAGGCGTCATTTTTTTTCAGGGGCATATAGATCTGTGAGTCATCTGCATAGAAATGGTAGGGAATGCCATGCTTTTTAAAAATCAAACCCAGAGGGAGGAGGTACAGGGAGAAAAGGATGGGGCCAAGAATTGAGCCCTGCGGGACTCCACATGGGAGAGGGGCAGAGGATGATGTGGAGTCACCTAGGGCTACAGAGAACGATCTGTTTGACAGATAGGACCTGAACCATGTTAAAGCAGTGCCTCCGACACCCACACAGCACTCTAGACATGAGAGGAGAATGCTGTGTTGTGGTCATCACAGTGATGGAAGCTCACTTAAAGAAAAGTATAGATTTGCATTGAATGTGTAGGGGTTAGGGGTGTACAATGGGTGGCCAATCACAGTGCAGGGATAGGGGGGTACAATGGGTGGCCAATCACAGTGCAGGGTTAGGGGGGTACAATGGGTGGCCAATCACAGTGCAGCAAATGTCAATGTCCCAACCACATCCAACCTCAATGGATATCCCCATTACGAACCTCTCACTCCACTATACAGCTTCGGGATGAGGTTCCATGCACTGCAAGCTCTACCGGAATCGGTGGAATGGCCGACTTCTGTATGAATATTCAGCTTTGTAACTATATAAAATAACATCTCTCTTAAGTCTTAGGCGTATCTTTTCCAGGTTCTACAACATATTCGCTCAATTTAATCTGCAGAAGAGCTCTCACCTCACACAGCTGTCTGGTGCTTCCAGTATTAATATGGGCTTGCAGCTCTAAAGAACCTTTATTTGCGACGGACACATAAGTGCCAGCTTTGCAGACTGTAAAGAAGACGGGGTGTCCAGGGAAGGTATGGAGGTGTCCCGGTCACTGAAGAAACCAGACTGTTCCCAGTTGAGGATATTTATTACAGCTGTGGTCTGAAACATATAACATACATACATCTTACTCTCTATATAAACCATAATTGTATTAAAAATATAATAAGGACATACAAGCAGGGACGTGCAGAAGGATTTGGAGAGGCAGGGGCTGGAATTTCAAAAGGGCACTACGCCTATTGATTTTTTTTACGAATAATTCCCATACTTTTAAACCCAAACCTTTGTGCATCCACGCACAGCATAAAAGAAAGAGTAGAACTGAGTGAGAGAGGGACAAACTCCCAGCCAGGTCAAAACTAGAACTGAACAAACACAAACAGCTTTGTGCATCCACGCACAGCATAAAAGAAAGAGTAGAACTGAGTGAGAGAGGGACAAACTCCCAGCCAGGTCAAAACTAGAACTGAACAAACACAAACAGTAACAACTGGTATATATACAGTAGCTTAATTAAATGAGGAGCACTTGTGATCAGAGTAAACTAGTATGAATCAGTAACCAATCAGGAGGCAATAAACACAATTATTAAGTAAGGTCAGTGTGGCCTTAACACTTAGGATGTTCAACACTGTAATGTGACCAACTGCCCTTAAACAGGAACAATACACCAGAGGCAGTTTGTGGAAAAATAGTCACTTTATTAAACATTAACTATATACTACATAGATTATTAAAATATCAGGGCAATAGTCAGTAAGGCAAGGATTATGAAAATAAAAGTAACAGTTACTCTCCTAATAGGGATGGGCGGGTCGGGGCAATATAACATACTATCAATAAACATGCAGTGTCAGGGATTTACATACACACAGTCCCACAGTGCAGTCGTGTGTAATAGGGCGGACCCTGCCTTGAACACGGTCACACTGTAATGTAAGGGAGAAAAACAATTAAAACACGTCACTATGAAGGAAATCTAAAATCTATGCCTAACGTACCTACTATATGCATCAAATGAATGAACTCAAAATAAACAACTAATCAAAGTAAAATAACAGTGGCTGGACTGACTGGTCCCTTTAAGGCCCTAGTATTTAAACATAACGCAAACACTGTATTTAAATCATTAAAGAAGAAATGGCATAAATCTACTTTGCTTTGCAGTGAATGCACACACATCTCCTGCAGCACAACGCAGGGACAATTCCAGCACCACAGCTACAAAAAGAAGACAGCGATGTTACAAAACAAAAAGTACTTTAAAATACACAAAGAGCCAACGCATAGATAGAACGTATAATGGACACTTATTAGCCCGCGGACCCCCCATTTGAAAACATATGCCAGGGACCCCCATGAGAGTAGATTTTTACGGCTCTAGCAGTGATTCTCAACCATTTTAATTTCAAGGAGGACTCCCAGTTTGACATGCATTAGGGCTACGGACCCCCATTTAATGGCATTTATATCTCTGGGACCCCAATTCTGTTAGTGCTCCATCTACTTGGAATGAGCTCCAGAAGTCCCTAAAAATTAGATCACTGCCTTCCTTGGGTCAATTTAGGGCAATGGTTTCCAACACTTTTATGTCAGACTGTAACTGCTTTAATTAATCTTCTTATGTATCTGTTTTAGTTCTGGTAAATATTTTGAGTATTTTTGAGTATTCTTTGTCTTCTGTTATTTAATTTAATAATATATTTGACATGGAATTGTATATTTGTGTCTCTGTGGATAAAATTGTTGTATCTCGGCTACATTGAAAATGAGGGTCTGCCCCTCAACTGTATTCCGAGTTGAAATAAAGGTTATGATGATGATGATGATATGGTAAAATCAATGTGTACAAATGGAACCAAATGGACCCTAACGGGTCCATTTGGTTCCATTTGTACACTCTCAGAGTTGCAGACCCATAAGGGTCCATTTGGTTCCTATTTATCATTTAGCTGGGGGACCCCCTGGAACCCCCTCAAGTACCCCTGGGGGTCCCCGGACCCCACTTTGAGAACCAATGGTATAAAACACAACAATTAAAGTGCTATAAGCATGGTAAGCATCCATGTACTCAAAACAGTAGGCTAACAAATAAAGACCAGAAGTAGCTTGTGCTCAAACAAACAATAGGCTAGCAGTGGCAACGGCAGAGCACCGTTGCTCCGATCCGCACCAAACTTAGCACCAACACTGTTCAGGGGTCTGCCATCAGAAAAGCCATATTAGGGTCACCGTTGCTCCAAACGTGTCAAACGTGTCAACAGTTGTGCCAACTAGTTCCAAGCAGTTCCAACCAGTTAAAGGCCAGTAACAATAACTTGAATGAAGTTACAGAGCAAATATAATAACCTGAATGAACAGAAAGAGCAGCTACTACAACCTTAAAGATGCGCTCAGACCTGAATATTAATCCAACTGAAGCGACGATCGCTTCCCCCCCACTTCACCCATTGCCTCCTGACAGCCAATCAGCGTTGATATTGTTCTTTTTTTTTTTTTTAAACCCCAGATTTTTGTAACCCATTTTTTTCACCCGGTGCCAATTTCCTAAGTGATCCTGGGTGCTACACCAGCCCTACACCAGCGCTACACCAGTCCCCACAGCCTAGGGAGGCCAGGGCCGAGCTCATGTATGGTATGGGCATTGATGACGCGGAGGGGAAGACACGCCCCCAGCGCCCACAGCATCCCCGGCGGGAATCGAACCCAGCTGTGAGGCGACAGCGCTACCGACTGCACCACGTACCGTGCCCCCAGCGTTGATATTGTTCTGTAGGATATTTGGTTTCATTCTTCCAGCTCCAACTGACCGGGAACCAGCAAAGGGGGAAAGACAATAATATAGCTGCAAGCAGCGATAATACGGGGCCAGGAGAGAGAAAGAGAAATGATAATTCCTTTAACAGGTCAGTTCATGAAAGTCCTTGCGGTCTTGTTTCCAATGAGGGCCTGTGAGCAATTAGGGGTTAAGAGTCTTGCTCAGGGACAAATTTCATTTCATCGACACGTTTGCTGACCTGGCCTGGAATCGTACCTGGGGCAACCACAGCCTCTGGCTCCCTAACCACTCAGCTATGGCCGCCCCTCAGAGAGAGAGAGAGAGAGAGAGAGAGAGAGAGAGAGAGAGAGAGAGAGAGAGAGAGAGAGAGAGAGAGAGAGAGAGAGAGAGAGAGAGAGAGAGAGATGGAAACGGAATAGATTGAAGAGACAGAGAGAGAGACATGGAAACGGAATAGATTGAAGAGAAAGACATGGAAACGGAATAGATTGAAGAGAGAGAGCCATGGAAACGGAATAGATTGAGTCATGTTTTTTGCAATTCAACTTAAATGAGTCTGCATCAAGTGAGGCTTGAACCGGCAACCTTGCGGTCGTGAGGCACTCTTAGGTAGCTGCAACACTACCTATAGTGCTATAGCTTTGTCCAGGATGATATTGTCTGTTGAGGATCACAAACTCTTGCCTTCTGTCATGACCCAAGCCCCTGTTTCACTAACACTAAGATCACTCGTTCACAAACCATTTACCAATGAAGAAATTGTACATCTCCTCAGAAGCAAAACTAGTGAAAGTAGCTGATCTACAAGCTCACAAACCATTAAAAGTTGTCAGATTGTACATCGGCTATTTTCACAATGAAGTATGTTATACATTGAAAAAACATACTCTCATTGCTATCTGAAAAGTTGTGAGATTGTAGATCAGCTATTTTCACAATGAAGTATGTAAAAAACACTCAATTAAGTATTTCATGTTATTTTTAACAATTGCAGCTGTATTCATTGATAGTCCTGTTGTGTGAAATGCAACTTAGATGAAGTCTGCATCAAGTGAGGCTTGAACCTGTGACCTTGAGGTTGTGAGACATACACTTAAGCGGGACGCTATTGGACCAACAGACAAACCTCTGAAAAAAGAGATCACACTGATCATACAGTTTCATGCAAATAGCTGAAAAATCCTGGGTTTAAGTGTTTTTCAAACTGCTCAAGATTGCGGACAATCTAAGGGCGGTGCTTACTGGTCAACGTGATAGATGTGTTCCTCATTTGTCAAGGCACATGTGTAAGCAGGTCTAATGGCTGTCGGCCAAACGAGGCATGACTTTTGCCTGTTTAAAGTTTGCATTTTCAAAACATTGCTATAGCGCCCCCGTTTGACCAATTGGAGTAAGATTGGTTTCAGTGATATTTGGAATGGCCCTTTACATTTCTGCAAAGTTTCAAAGAATGGTAAGTCTGCATGTATGTGTTAGGGGCAGATGAATAATTGTCATAAAACTGCAATATTCATTGGCTCATTAAAGCTTCATTTTTTCACTTATGGAAAATATTTTGCAAACGTTTGTCGGCATAGGTCCAAAGTTCATGTGTAAAACGTTTCGTGCAGATTGCTCAAAAATCCCAGGAGGAGATAGGTTTTAAATGTTTTTCATATAATTCAAAATGGTGGGAGATCTAAAGGTCAGAGGTCAAAAGTCAGAGTGTGAAAGTTGTTCAGCATGAGGAGACGCATATGTGTATTGAAGTTTCATGGCTGTAGGTCAAATAGGGCATGAGTTGTACCTGTTCAAAGTTGGCATTTTTCAATTGAGTGCTATAGCGCCACCTTTTGACGAAAGATTGTGAGAATTATTTCTTGGTCGTTTTTCATGACCATCTATCATATGGCCGAGTTTCGTAAAAAGCGACAGCACGGTTCAGCCAGAACTGCGAAAAGTGGCAGAAGAAGAAGAAACGGAATAATGCCAATAACAAAACGGGTCCATGCTGGAAGTCTGGCCCCGTAATAAGCTACACGCGCTTTGCAGAGACATAGGAACTAATTCGGCTCATAAATGATATAGTATAGCAGGAGTTATGTCAAATAAATTTAACCGAGCCGTCTTGGGTGTTTTCGTAACCATGAGGTACAAAATGTAACGATCGGGTCCATTTGGTTACACTCCCAAAGTTAAATGAACACTGTAAATGAACACTGGAGGGGTCCCTGTGTACATTTTATTCTTGTTGTTGTAGCCTATGTGCTTGGAAACAAAACGAGTCCCTGTCAACACACTGCGTTCTATTCACTCCTGTGTCCCGAGCCGAAGGTGACACCTCGCAGAGCGGGTGGTCCTGTCCTGCTCAATCTCCCGGGCAGTAGGTGGTCCTGCTCAATCTCCCCAGGCAATAGGCTACAGCTGCTGGCTGGGAATGAGGTAAAACACCCCCCCGACTCAGTTTGTGTTTTTGACAGCTTGATTATAAACGATGATGAGATGGAGAAATAACATAAGCTACCTTTAGTCATGAAATAGAGCATAGGCTCCTTTCGGGTGTTTATGTTATTGTAACCCAGCGAGGGTAACCTACACATAATAGAACCAAATGGACCCGGGACCATTTACATAGTTAAATTAACATGGTAAATTACCAATTGGTATTTGAGTCAACAAATGTTGTATTGAGGTGACATGATGGGAGCGGGGAGGACCAGGACCTGCTCTGTGCTCTGTCATGTCCAGGCAGGACAGTGGTCGGCCGGGTCAGGGTGAAGGAAAACACACGGTCGGTCGCTGTGTTTTTGACAACAAGGTTGATTTTTCCCACGGCCGCGTCGCAAACAAGCGACTGGAGCGACGGTACATATTGTTTTTACCAACGACGCTTACCAGAGCGACCAAAGTGAAGCAAATGAAGCGACTAGAAAACATATATATCTTCAGGTCTGAACGCACCTTGAGGAGGACACCTCAGAACACAGTTGTACGTAAAACTCTTCAGTTTGTTGATTGTCCTTCTTACAGAATGGATGAAAGAGAAAGACAAGCTGGTCAAAGACCTGGACCAGCTACAGTCCAGATACAACAACCTGACTGGACATTGTGACGACTTAGAGTCCAGATGTACCAAACCAACTGAAACCAAACCAACTGAAACCAAACCAACTGAAAGCCCAGAAGAGCTGAAGAGGAGGCTGTGTGGTCAGTGAGACATTACTGTTTTTATTCATTGTTCTTTCATCTTGATCATTAATCAGAGCAAATGAAAAAAAAAGGACTAACTTTATTTTAAAAATAAATAAAAGTGAGTGACACCCACAGCCACTACACTAGAGGGAGTGAACATGATTCGGTACCTCCCATATTTAGTTCAAACGTGGGAAAACTCTCATTCTACTACTCTGCCACCAAAATGTGGAATGCCCTGAGACCATCTATTAAAGGATGTGAATCCTTGTGCTTTCTTTCTAAATTGGCCCTGAAAAAACGTCTATGTTATCCTTTTAGCTTTAGGGCTACATTCCGCCCTGCGCTTTACCTTGGCCCTAACCGCTACCCGTTAATTACGCACAAAGCAGCTGCCGCTATCCCCAAACGGTATCTTACGGCCGCGCAACCCGCTATACATTATATCAACTCTTATGTCAAGTTTTTTGCGCCTGGAGTTGTGGCCATGGGGATGTTGTTGCACTATCCCTAAATTTGCTATCTTGCCCACATATGGGAAAGTGCAGAGCGGATTCTAAAACCATCCGCTATGCTAAATCTGTTTGGTAGAGTGCGCCTACAATGGAAATGTCCGGAGTCGGGCGGGCACACAACATTAAGAGCTCTACCTCACTCCTAATTCTGAACGAATCTCTTTGATTAAAATGTTCGTACAATCAGCAGAAGTGAGAGTGTCACAATGATTTATGCTGCACACAGCCATTCGCTCGAAACGACACTCTTCAGTTTTATGAATCCATTGAGCAGGAAATAAAGAACGGATTACAATAATATAACATTCTCTATAATCATTAACATGTGGGTGATACTTATGTCTATCAAATGTGGTTTTATTGAAAGGCAATCAAAGGCTAGAGCTTATGATGCAAGCGCCGGGTAGCGTAGTGTCTGATATTACATATGGAAAGGCCTTGAGGCTGCAGAGTTAAACAACACTTCTGAATGAAGTGATTGTGAATGTGATTGTCATTACAATTTGACTTTAATGCACAAAAGTGTGACTGTTGTTGTGTCAATAAGTTGTGTTTTTATCAGCAGTTGCCAGTTAAGCTTATTAAAGACAAATAAGACGTAGTTTGATCTTTGATAATTCTGTGAATCAAATATAATTTTATTCCAAGGCAACGTGGGACTGCCTCTTCGCTCTTCCATGGGCAGAGAGGGAGAGAGCGTAAGATAGCACTGGATATAACGGCTTATGCTCCTCTTAAAGGCAATGGCACGCTGATTGGTTTTATTAATGTAACGGCCAAACCACACCTAGGCATAATGTAACGGGTAGCACAGGTGTTTTAGGGATAAGGCTGGTGTTGGAAGATAGCAACTTGGCCACGGCCATGCTAAATCCCCAAATAGTGGGTAGCACGACTTGGGCACAACATAGGGCCCTTAATGTCTTACTGTACCACAGGCTGTTTAACATTTCTGACTAATAAAGTATTTAATTAATCAATACATTCTTTTTGTTATTAGAAACACATGGATTTACATTAGATGGTGGTGTGTGTTATTACCTCTCTAAACGTTCTGAGAAGAAAACCTGGGAGCAGAGCAGACAATACTGTAGAGACAAACAAGCAGACCTGATCATCATGAAGAGCAAAGAAAAACAGGTGTGTGTGTGTGTGTGTGTGTGTGTGTGTGTGTGTGTGTGTGTGTGTGTGTGTGTGTGTGTGTGTGTGTGTGTGTGCGTGCGTGCGTGCGTGCGTGCGTGCGTGCGTGCGTGCGTGCGTGTGTGCGTGCGTGCGTGTGCATTAGTGCATGATTGCGCCTCCGTGCGAAGTGGAGCTTACTATGAAACCGTGCTCGGCTTGTGTGTCTGTGCAACACATGTTGTGTTCGTGCACTGCCTGTGTGCAGCCGCCAGAGTGCGCCAGAGTGCACAACAAAAATAACAAGGGCCATGAAGAACCAAACACATTTCAAAAACTACAAAGACAAAAAACATTTACAAAAAAAAAACACAACAAACAAACAAACATAACAATTTAAAAAAGACACAAACTGCACCACCCACTTCTCTACAATTGCTCATTCTTTTCGATTCTTCTTATTGTTGTTTTCGAGCTGCGTTCGCTTCCCGCGTTGACGCGTCTTACTTGTATAATATGTTCCGCTTTAAGAGACAAATCTATTGTACAGTTTGTACTTAAAGCTGCAATCTAGAACTATATAACTTATACAATCTGTATGCTAGAGTATGTTAATACAATATAACTTATACAATCTGTATGGTAGAGTATGTTAATACAATATAACTTATACAATCTGTATGGTAGAGTATGTTAATACAATATAACTTATACAATCTGTATGGTAGAGTATGTTAATACAATATAACTTATACAATCTGTATGGTAGAATATGTTAATACAATATAACTTATACAATCGGTATGGTAGAGTATGTTAATACAATATAACTTATACAATATGTATGGTAGAGTATGTTAAAGTACATGTACAGTGGTTGGAGGTTGTCTCACTACACTACCTACTAAACCTACTGGTTGACAAGGTTATGTGTTCTGGTGTTACCAACACCAGAGACCCGGGTTCAAATCCTATGTCTTATAGGGGCGGCAGTGGCTCAGGGGTAGAGTGGCCGGGTGGAGTGAATGTAATGCACAATCTATGTAAAGCGCTTTGGATAAAGGCGCTATATAAATGCACCATTTACCATTTATAGTTGCAAGGAGAAGACATAAAACTCACTGATTGTAGCTTTAAGTAACCAGCAGCTTTTCTGTCCAGGACCTTCTTGCCAGAGTTGCTCCCAGAAACTCGTGGGTGTGGATTGGGTTGACTGACAGAGAAGAGGAAGGATCCTTTAAGTGGGTGGATGGAACTCCACTGACCTCACCGACGTAAGACTTTACCTTCATTAAAGGATCTACACCATGAATTTAAAAAATAATAATAATATTTAATATCATATTGTTTATGTCCCTCAAATGTTTTTCAAAAGGTTTGAGCCTAAATCAAGCCTCAGATATACTCATTCCAACTAACTTCTCTCTGGCTTATAAAGCACTTTCACCTGCAATACCACATTGTCCTGTTTGGCACGGGCGCTATTGAGCCAGTTTGTATGCATGTTATCTCCTGGTTCTGTGTGGAAAAAGTAAAAAAAAAAAAAAAAGTTGGAGAGAGAGAGAGAGAGAGAGAGAGAGAGATAGGGGTAGGTAGGTAGGTAGGTAGAAAGACTTTTCGTAATATGTTCATCTATAGTAACATGCTCCAAATAGAGACTCCAGGGTTTAAGAGGTTAAAAAACTAAACATTTAGAGAGAAAATAAATCATTGTTGTAAATGTATTGAAATGAATTAAATGTTCTTTATTTCTACAGGTTCTGGTGGGGTGGTGAGCCTAATGACTATGGAAACCAAGACTGTGTTAACTATTATAATGAAGGGTCTGATAGAGGATGGGCTGACGATAGATGTTCTCTCACTCTCCGTTGGATGTGTGAAAGAGTTGTGTAGTGAAATCATCATTGTCACAATGTATCAGTTATGTACTGAAACATGTATTAATACCATGTTTCAGTGTTAAATCTACAATGGTTATGTGTACTGAAACATGTATTAATACCATGTTTCATTGATAAATCTACACTGGTTATAAATACATATTCATTTTGGGGTCCTAATTTGAAAAAGTAACTCACAGGTCTGTAACTCTGAGAGTGTACAAATGGAACCAAATGGACCCTTACAGGTCTGTAACTCTGAGAGATGGACCCATTTGGTTCCATTTGTACTCTCTCATTCTAATTATTCTAGTTATGGGGATCCTTGAAATTATAATAAAAGTGAGTTTGAGAGTCACAGCTGTAGATTCATAATGTGTTGCAGGGACGTGCACAGATAGGCTCTAGGTGGCGCTAGAGCACCTGCCCTTTGCCCTCTTGACCAGAAGTGCCCTTTTGAAAAAAAGAAAAAACAAGTTTTTCTTTTTCACTTTACAGCAGGGGTCTTCAACAGGGGGTCCTCAGAGTTACTGCAGTTGGTCCGCCAAATCTTTATGTGATATGATTTTTATTTTTACCATAACCACTCGAAACCTAGCATCCCTTTTCTGAGGAGAACTTTAGCCAAAAATAGCAGATCTACAAGCTCACAACGCCTCGCGCTGCGAGGCGTTGTGGGCTTGTAGATCGGCTATTTTTGGCAAAGAGGTATAGGTGTAGAGGGAAAAAAGAGCAGACCAAGTAAACAAAAAAAAGTATAATTTACTTGAGCACCTGCGCCTCAAAATGTCTGTGGACGCCCACTGGTGTGTTGTTTTCTTAAATCAGTGCAGAACAAGTTATTATGCATCTATTTCTCATCATAATATCATCGTCTGACATCTCACTATTTGTTGTCATTTGACATCATTTTATTACATATTCCATTCAGCATTCTTATTATTTGATTCTGTGCTTTAAGAATCCCAGCTGTATATTCATTTTAAAATGTTCTTGTGCTTTTTTGTTTTTTGTTACACATTTATGTGTGTCATCACTTCCAAACTCACTTGTTTATCCTGTATTTATTTATCCTGTGTGAGTTCTCTCTCCTGATTGGATACAATTGGTATCCCAACCTGAAAATGTGTTTTCTGTTTACCAAAGAGCTGGAGAGGCGTGTTCATATTATAATATGGCACCATTTATGTCTACTCTGTGGACAGTTCAGAAACTTGCCCACCGGTGACATCATTGGTAGGCAGGTTTGGGTCATTTCAAACAAGATTCCATTATTATCATTATTATTATGTTTTATTAATGTGACAACAAAGGGTTACATTTCAACTGGAACATTTTGCTACAACTAAACCTTTTTCCCGCCCCTCCAGCTAGTCCCTGTGTACCTTCACATCTGTGCTTTGATTAACCCATTAAGACCGGGAACGCATCTGTGCCATTTTAAGATTTCTTTGGCTATTCAAAAATAGCAGATCTACAAGCTCACAGCACAGCACCGTCGAAAATCTGTGCAAATCTTTGAATAATTATGTATTTCTTTTAAAGCGAACATTTGTAACTCAAATCTTTGCTTCTGCTGGGGGTCCCTGGAACAAAATATTTTAAGATGGGGGTCCATACTCAAATA
This sequence comes from Gymnoscopelus microlampas, assembly GCF_963454915.1. Lineage (NCBI taxonomy): Eukaryota > Metazoa > Chordata > Actinopteri > Myctophiformes > Myctophidae > Gymnoscopelus > Gymnoscopelus microlampas. The sequence goes on from NC_139939.1 coordinate 60,363,184, forward strand.
CATATCATTTGGCGGGTCCTTGACAGGAGAGAACCAATATGTGTTTAAAAAAAAAAAACTGTTAGGATTTAGAAGACATTTGTAGAATCCCCCAGAAGCAAAGATTTGAGTTAAAAATGTTCGCTTTAAAATATATATTCAAAGATTTGCACAAATGATTCACGATTTTTGAAAAAATACAAGCTCATAGCACGTTTTTTGAGTTGAGGAATGTGACTGAATAGGTCAAATTACCATCAGTTAATTATGTATTCCCTAATTCACAATATAGAGCTATTTAACACTGTTACTGAAAAACACTCCCCCGAAATAATCATATTTGAACTGGGAACCCCCCCTTTTTGAACTGGGGAACCCCCAAAATAATCATATTTGAACTGGACCCCCCAACCTGATAAGCACTTGGAATGTAGAAGTTGATCGCATTACATTTAGTTTGACCCAGTTCCACAGATAAGCATTTTGAAAATAGCAGATCTACAAGCTCACATGTGAGCTTGTAAATCTGCTATTTTCACAATTTTTGCCTCTAATAATATTATTTGACAATTTGGCCAATTTGGCCTTTTTCTTTCCAATATGGCCGCTGTGTGCATAGAGCCTACTACATTGTAGCCTACAACTTTTCCACCAGTTGCCCGTGGTGGCCACCAGGGGTCACCCTCGCATAGGAGAACAGTTTTTTCCCCACCGGTTCGCTCTTTTCCCCACATGAATCCTGAACCTCGTCCCTCGCCGTAGCTCTCATCGTCGTGTCTCTGTACGGAGGCCGAGGGAGGACAAAAAGCCTCAGGACTGTATGTCGACTTCAGGAAACAGAAAGAAGTGTCGGCGTGGATTATTATTATATATTAACATTATCATCCTGTAGTAAAACAATAGAAGATACAAATTGTACCTGATTAAAAGATACATTAATCTGTTTGAAGAAAGAAAGAAAGAAAATACCTTTTATTATAACGGTTTAGGGTTTAAAATGAAGACATTTTAAATAACAAACCGTTTTGTTTTGGGTCAAAAGGAACTGAGCTGGATCTGGAGGATTTATTATTAGGCTGTTATTGTTATTATTATTGACATTATTGTTGTATTAGTGTAGTTTAGTTGGTGATTTATAGGTTATTATTGTCATGGTGTTGTTGAAAGTGAGCGTCCAGGTCCAGATCCTGGGGGTTCTCCTTGGGATCTGTCTGGTTCTGGCCTCAACAGGATGGTTCCAACAACACAGTAACAACAACAACAACAATTATGACAACAACAAACAGTCAGCCAGCGGCCAGGATCAAAGCTGCTTCTGTCACGTGAGTAAAATATAAACACTAAATACAAATGGTTCAGTGGTGGAAAGTAACTGAGTACATTTACTCACGTACTGTACTTAAGGACAATTTTGAGGTATTTGTACTTTACTTGAGTATTTACAATTTACAATACTTTTACTTCTACTCCACTATAGCTGTAGAATACAACCCTCGTAGACGTATTTATGATTCTGACGTTTTCAATCTATACTAGTAGAGGTGTAGGGTTCACGCCCCATGGACACAGGGACTTTCAGCACTATACCCCGTAGACACTCCAAACATGTACACACTGAAAATAAAGGTGCTTACCCTCAAGCCCCAAATGTTAACTGTCTCTACGGGGTAGTAGTTTAATGTAATAATCCATATCTTTCAATAAAGAAGTGTTTTAATGCCATCTGTGGCCGATTCTGTCGGAAGTTCCCAATGGGCGGTAGTGACGGGGCGCATCTGGTGAAACCCAGAATTACACTAAATGTAAACAGGAAGTAAACTAGGGTGAAAATGGTGTTTGGCCACAGACGGCATTAAAACACTTCTTTGTTGAAAGATATGGATTATTACATTAAACTACTACCCCGTAGAAGTAGTTAACATTTGGGGCGTGGGGGTAAGCACCTTTATTTTCAATGTGTACATGTTTGGAGTGTCTACGGGGCATAGTGCAGAAAGTCCATGTCTCCATGGGGGGTGAACCCTACAACTCTCGTAGATTAAAAACGTCAGAATCATAAATACGTCTACGAGGGTTGTATACTACAGCAAACTCCACTACATCTCGGAGGCAAATATTGTACTTTTACTCCATTACATTTATACTTTATAGCTTTAGTTACTTCTTACTTTTCAGATATAAATGATGATATAATGACACATACATTAACCACTTTAACCCTATTTTATACGTATAGGCTATTTGAAAATATTTAGTCATTTTACTTTTGGTACTTTAAGTACATTTCGATGCCAATACTTTTGTACTTTTACTCAAGTAATTTTTAAATTCTGGACTTTTACTTTTTTATATTGCATTATTGGTGCTTCTACTTAAGTAAAAAATGTGAGTACTTTTTCCACCACTGCAAATGGTTCACATGATCGATTCGACGCTCGTCTGTCACGAGCGTCATGGAACCTCTTGTTCCTGGTTTGAGAGTGTTTTACATTTACAACCCGTACATCTACATAAACGTTCATATTTAAAATATAAAGTGCTGACCCCACGGCCATGAATGTAACAAGTTGAAACGCTTTGGGTCTAAGTACCCGTGTCTTCTGTATTGCTCAATAAAAAAACATTTTAATCCGATCGGTGGCCATTTTCTATTTGTTTTACATATAATGTCTCAGAGTGCAATACACCTGCGAACCGATAGGGGCACGTAGTTGAAAGCATATGGAAAGAATTCGAAGAAAATGGCCACCGTTTGGATTAAAATGTTTTTTATTGAACAATACGGAAGATACGGGTACTTAGACCCAAGCGTTTTAACTTGTAACATTCATGGCCATGAGGTCAGCACTTTATATTTGTAATCCGAACGTTTTTGTAGATGAACGGGTTGTAAATGCAAAACATTCTCAAACCAGGAACAAGTGGTTCCATGACTGTCATATGTTTCAGGGATAGTATTCCAAGTGGGGGGGGGGTGGGGGGGGTGGTAAGAATATGATGTCAAAATGTACATTTTCTTATAACAATAACAATGTGTAGTGTGTGTTACAAAATTGAAAAATCCAAATTAGGACCGACATTTTTAGCTTGCGGCCCCTTGGACTTTTGGTATTTTGCTGAGTGGCCCCTGAGCCATCTTAAGTTGAGTGGCCCTATCTAGCTGCGGCACGTGTCCAGTTTCATACACAATTTAGCCTAAACTTTGCTCATGCCTTGTAGCCTTTGTATATTGTCCTTTTTATTGTTTGAATTCGCTCTTGGGACGTATTTCGTCTCAGTAGCGAACCACTCTGACGTCACACAAAGCCTTTAAGGGTGCACGTATTAGTTTGTATTGGACAGTGCGCTCAGTGCTATATATCCCAACGCACCCATATTGTCGCCCCGGGAGGGAAAACAGCCCGCCCCTCCCGTTTGTCGCTGTTAGCGATAGCACGCTAGCGCAAACAGCTAACCGTTAACATGGGGTTTCCCATAGACGATGCTGACTGGTTGTAAATCGAGATAAATGCTTTTGCTCTTTTCTTTATCCCACGATTTTGCAACCCTTTTTTTCAACCGGTGCCAATTGCCTACGTAATCCTGGGCGCTACTCTCCCTCTGCCAGCCTAGGGAGAGCCCAGCCTCCTTCAATGCATGAGGAGTGAGCAGGCCGCTTCGTAACACCTGACAGGGGGGAGTTTCCCCGGTAGGACGTAGCGCGTGGAAGGAACACGTTATTCCTACCAGTCCCTTTCCCCCATAGACATATAAAGGTAGACGCCTCCTCTGGCTCTGAACCCTAACGGGTCCATTTGGTTCCATTTGTACACTCTCAGAGTTAAATTGACATACATTTTACAATATAAATTGTGGTCCAAGTGAAGAAATGCCATTAATTGGGGGTCCGTACCCTAATGCATGTTAAAGTGGGGGTCCTTGAAATTAAAATGGTTGAGAATCACTGCTAGAGCCGTAAAAAATCTTCTCTTATGGGGGTCTCTGGCATATCTTTTCAAATGGGGGTCCGCGGGCTAATAAGTGTCAATTTGGGGGTTGACATGAAAAAGCTTGAGAACTACTACCCTAGGGGACACGGGGAGAACAACTTGCAAACTCCACACAGAAAGCCGAGAGATTTCTGAACTCTTTCCAGTCTATAGATCGAAACCAATTCAGGGTCTTGGACCCCAAATGTCTTCAGTGGACACACAGGACAAAAAGATTTCTATTGGCTGAGGTCATATAGTCCACCTGGAACCCCAGAACCTTTACTGTGTCACAGACTTCTAGTATGTTTTGGTCAATGGAAAGTTGGACAGTTAATAATAGTGTTTTATTTTTCTTTATGGAACCAAAATGGGTAATCCATTCGGAACCAGAACCTACACGTGGCTTAAAGGTCTGTTTTCACATCATGGTGACTCAGCCTGTAGTACCTGAAGTACTCTCTCTCTGTGGTGTGTGTGTGTGTGTGTGTGTGTGTGTGTGTGTGTGTGTGTGTGTGTGTGTGTGTGTGTGTGTGTGTGTGTGTGTGTGTGTGTGTGTGTGTGTGTGTGTGTGTGTGTGTGTGTGTGTGTGTCAGTCACTGGAACACACGGGTGCTGTTTTCGGCGAATGAGTTTCTTTTGAATGTGTAGCCTGTTGAGAAATGTATATGGCAGATACATATACCATACACATTACATTAATGACAGACATACACATTACATTGCGATTATTTTATCATTTAGAAATTCAAATTTTATTATCCTTATGGACTATAAAGATGAACAAAGGGCACTTTATAGCCAGGCTACTAGATGTGAGGGCCAATAATAATAATAATAATATCCATTAAGAACCTTAATAGATCAATAATAATGCAAGTAATAATAATGATAATACAAATATCCATTAAGAACCTATATATATATATATATATATATATATATATATATATATATATATATATATATATATATATATATAAAATCTATAACACTGGTTCTCAAAGTGGGGTCCGGGGACCCCCAGGGGTCCTTGAGGGAGTTCCAGGGGGTCCCCAGCTAAATGATAGATTAGGCACCAAATGGACCCTGACGGGTCCATTTGGTTCCATTTGTACACTCTCAGAGTTAAATTGACATAGATTTTACAATATAAATTGCGGTCCAAGTGATAGAAATGCCATGAAATGGGGGTCCGTAGCCCTAATGCATGTCAAACTGGGGGTCCTTACATTAAAATGGTTGAGAATCACTGCTAGAGCCGTAAAAAATCTTCTCTTATGGGGGTCCCTGGCATATCTTTTGAAATGGGGGTCTGCGGGCTAATAAGTGTCAATTTGGGGGTCCTTGACATGAAAAAGTTTGAGAACCACTGATCTATAAAACAATAATAATCGAAGTTATAATAATACTAATAAAAGTTATACTAATAAGAACCTTAATAGAATAATACTAATAAAAGTTATACTAATAAGAACCTTAATAGAATAATACTAATAAAAGTTATACTAATAATAGTGATACTAATATCCATTAAGAACCTTTATTAGAACAATAATAAGAACAGTTCTCATAATAAACGTGTCATTCTTATCAAACACACTGAGGACGTGATGTTTATGTTTTACATGAAGACGAGGAAGTGTAGCACAGCGTGGTGCACGCTGATTGGCTGCGCCCCCTCCCGCACGGCCCGGTGGTACTTGTAGTCCTTTCGAGGCCGCGTGACATGGAAGCTTCTTTGAAAAAGAACTACAAAACGGCTCCCCCTCTCCTCTTTCTTCCGGGGAGGGCGGGACTTTGTTGTTGGTGGGGGTCGCTGACGTAGGTATTGTTTTGGGCGGGAGGAGGAGGAGGAGGCATTGGGGTAAAGTAACTAAGTACATGTACTCAAGTACTTTACTTAAGTACAGTCTTGAGGTCTTTTTTTTCACTTTCTTCAGTATTTACAATTTTCAATACTTTTTTTTACTTCTACTCCATTACATCTTAGAGGCAAATATTATACTTTTTTTTACTCCACTACAATTATTTGACAGCTTTACTAGTTACTTTATAGTAGATTTAGATAATATTATCACAAAATATACATTAACCACATCAGCCCTATCTATGTATACATGTTGGCCATTTGGAAATAGCTCACAAATTGTGAGCTTGTAGATCTGCTATTTTCAAAAGATGTTATTTATGCATTTTATTAGAGTAGAGTAATTTCTAACATGATTTTTTGATACCAATACTTTTGTACTTGTTACTCAATTAAATTCAGAATTCCTGAACTTTTAACTTGTAACAGAGTATTATTTCTACATGGCGAGTATCGATACTTTTACTCAAGTAAAACCAAAAAAAAGTGACTACTTTTTCCACCACTGATAGGAGAGAGGAGGCGTGGTTTTGTGGGGGAGTGTGTGTGTGTGTGTGTGTGTGTGTGTGTGTGTGTGTGTGTGTGTGTGCGTGCGCGCGCGTGCACGTGTGTGTGTGTCTCAGTTGAAATGACAACAGCTGTCAAACCTGCACCACCTCAGCAGAGAGCTTGTAGATCAGCTGCTAGAAACACCACATGGTTTTTCTGATGTCTTTTTAAACACAGGAGGACTTGTTTATATTAGATCTTTTATTGCTCTAGTATAGAAGTATTAAATGTAGAAGTAGTAGAGACAGTTTAGTTGTGTTATAAACACCAGCATGCTGACAGGAGGAAGTGGTTGTTGGCTGTCATGGATGGTCGTCAGTGTGTTTGTCGTCCATCCTCTCCACTCCCTTGACGAGGTACGGTACGGTAGGGCTTGTTGATCCGTTCACACATTTAAGTTGACGACAAATAATTGTGCTCAAGGATTTAAGGCATTTAGACCATGAGGCGGATTCTACAAACGCCTTCTAAATCCTGTCCTTTTCTTTCTTTGTTTTGTTTTTCTTCTGAAAAACTTCAAATATGTATTCAAAAAATTACAACAAAATAATATGTGGCTAAATACTGTACATAACAACAACAGCATCAACAACAACAACTACTCCATCTTTGTCCGTATTTGAAAAACCGGACTTCAACCGGACCAGCTTGGCCAGTATTTAAACATGTTTAACAAGTTACAGAGACCTGTCTGTCTGTCTGTCTGTCTGTCTGTCTGTCTACACTATCTGTCTGTCTGTCTGTCTGTCTGTCTGTCTCTGTCTACACTAACTGTCTGTCTGTCTGTCTGTCTGTCTGTCTGTCTGTCTGTCTGTCTGTCTACACTAACTGTCTGTCTGTCTGTCTGTCTGTCTGTCTACACTAACTGTCTGTCTGTCTGTCTGTCTTTACCGCAAATTCATTCATTAATTGTACAGTGATAATAAATTAGGACAGAGACATTGTAGGTTATTTAGTCTAAATGTACACGTGATTTAAGCGCTGTTGACAACGTCAATAAATGTGACTCATACGTCACACCTGTACACGAAGACTTAAATAAACAATAACAAACTAAACTAAAAATACTCTCACAGTTCCTACAGTACACTGTCACCATTATTACATCATCACCTCGTCACAGTTATTTGAGATAATCTCAATTATTTTGGGAATGAATGAATGAACTGACGGGTCGTCATCCTCACCATATGTTAGTATTGCTGAATAGTGCATGAGCTCACAGCTCAGGTGACAGCAAGCCCATCCCTCTGCTGTGAGATCTGTTCTCACAGAGCAGCTGTCACCACAGTACAGGCCCCCATCCCTCTGCTGTGAGATCTGTTCTCACAGAGCAGCTGTCACCACAGTACAGGCCCCCATCCCTCTGCTGTGAGATCTGTTCTAACAGAGCAGCTGTCACCACAGTACAGGCCCCCATCCCTCTGCTGTGAGATCTGTTCTAACAGAGCAGCTGTCACCACAGTACAGGCCCCCATCCCTCTGCTGTGAGATCTGTTCACTGGTGGGAAAAGTACCCAAAGTACCAATGCTGCAATATAGAAATACTGTATTGGCATCAAAATGTACTTAAAGTACCAAAAGTAAAAGTACTAAAATGTTTGAAAATAGCAGATCTACAAGCTCACAACGCGACGCGTTGTGAGCTTGTAGATCTGCTATTTTCAAATAGCCTATGTATAAAATAGGGCTGAAGTGGTTAATGTGTGTTTCATAACATCACAGTTTATATCTGAAAAGTAACTAGTAACTAAAGCTTTTGACGCGTTTTGAGCTTGTAGATCGGCTATTTTTGCTACTTTTGGGTGACATAGAATGGCAAAGTATGGCATTCATTTACGACAGTAACTCTTCTGGGGGGAGCCCGGGATCGAACCGGAAACCTCACGGATTCCATCGGGCCGCTGTACCGGCCGTCCTAACCCCTGAGCCACTGCCGCCCCATATGGATTACTGACATTGTTGAGAATAATTTCTCTAAATGCCAAAACCAAAGAGACCCCAAGGTGTTCAACAAGTTCAACAAGTGCCCAGGTCTATGAAAACAAGCACAATGACTTAATGTACCATTAAATGGCAGATCTACAAGCTCACAACAATGCTTGTAGATTGGCTATTTTGTTTTTAAAAATCTAGAAAGGAATACGAAAGCGTTGGAATATTTTTGAAACATTTTAACAACACGAATCTTGTATGGGGGTCCCTGGTACATAATGTTTTCAGAGGGGGGTCCGACAAAAAATGCGTATTAATTTTGGGGGGGTCCTTGACATGAAAATGTTTTGAGAGCCACAGGTTTAAACAGCCTTTAGGAAACAAGCTCAAATAATCAACTACACTTTAGAAACAAACCACCCCCAGAAAAATATACCAATACCAATATTTACAAGTGACTTTACAGATAAGCTTATAAAAAGCAGACATGGCAACACTGGTGTCGGCCCGCGGCCCGCCGCTGCAGTGCATTGTGGGTCAGGATGTGGTCGCTCAGCGTCGCCTCACTTCCTGTTAAAAGAGGAAGTGCTATGTTCCCCTATCACCCGGTCCTGATTTTACTGTGTGTGTGTGTGTGTGTGTGTGTGTGTGTGTGTGTGTGTGTGTGTGTGTGTGTGTGTGTGTGTGTGTGTGTGTGTGTGTGTGTGTGTGTGTGTGTGTGTGTGTGTGTGTGTGTGTGTGTGTGTGTGTACGTGTGTACGTGTGTACACACAGAGGTGTCATGTTAAGTGAACCAGAGTGTTGAATAACTGCCTTCTATTTGCCTCCCATCTCATATCACTCTAAATCATTGTTAAAATTACACATTCTTTTCGAACTAGAGCTATTGAATTCTATATAAAAGACAGGCAGATCGGCATACTTTATCTGGTGAAATTATACTCCTGCTTTTTATCTTATTTCATATTACAGAACATATTGCAAAAACAAAATCTACCTTTGCAGGGGGAAAAAAAATCAATCTACAAGCTCACAACGCGTCACAGACGCGCTGTGAGCTTGTAGATTGATTGACTATTCTTCGGCGAATGTTCCCCTGCTGAGGTTCAGGTAGTTAATGTAAAAAAAAAAACCTAGGGGTCCCGGACCCCTTGTTGAAGACCCACAGTTTATGTGTCACAAAGATAACGAGACAATAAACATGATGACGGGTATGTTGAGCGGTAGCCTTGGATTCAAGTCAGACTATCATAGATGTTAATATCAAGTCTGACTTTTGCTTTCATATCTACGATAGTCTTGGTTTCTACCGTGTGCAGAAAGCCTGTTACTTCTCCATACATAAATATATATATATTAACCCATTGAATCTGGGAACATGTCTGTCATTTTAGATTTATTTGTCTTTTCAAAAATAGCAGATCTACAAGCTCATAGAGCGGCACAGAGTGCCGCTCTATGAGCTTGTAGATCTGCTATTTTTGAAAAATCGTGAAAATGTGTGCAAATCTTTGAGTATATTATATTTTTTAAAGCGAACATTTGTAAAATATGTTGTTCCAGGAACGCCCAGAAGCAAAGATTTGAGTTACAAATGTTCGCTTTAAAAATATACATACTCAAAGATGTGCACAACTTTTCACGATTTAAAAAAAATAGCAGATATACAAGCTCATAGCGCGGCACTCGGTGCCACGCTATGAGCTTGTAGATCTGCTATTTTTTAATAACCAAAGAAATCTAAAAATGACACAGATGTGTTCCCGGGATTGAACGTTTTGAGTGCGGAACCTGTAGCCACAGACGTTAACGTAGATGTTAATTTGTTTAATGAATTAATTGATGTGATCGTTTTCAGCTGACGGGCGTCCTAGACGACTGTTTCTGTGACATCGAGAGCATCGACTCCTTCAACAACTTCAAGATCTACCCTCGAATCAAGAGGCTGACGGAGAGGGACTACTTCAGGTACTACCGGGTGAGTCACATGACCTTACAAAGATGTTTAACACACACACACACACACACACACACACACACACACACACACACACACACACACACACACAGAGACTACTTCAGGTACCACACGGTGAGTCACCATGATGTGAAAACAGACCTTTATGCCACGTGTACTGTAGGGACGGTATCGTTAGGAATAGGATTTCATCAATTCCAGTTAGTTTTATTCATCTGAAATGTTTTATTTTTAGTCTAGTTTTAGTAGACTAAATCTTCAGTTGATTTAGTCTACTTACATATATTTTGGCGGGCCGCGATGCTGTCGTAATGCATGATCTATACTAGATAAATATTGTGGAACCCATATTTGCCCATATATGGACTGGACATGATGCCTGACCATCTGTTCCGGCGATATTGGCCAAAACATCTTCAAAATGGACACTTTCGCCATTTGAGTTTTGGCCATCCACTGCAATTTCCGTCGGCCTGACCTTTTCTTCTTCACGGAACCCGAGGCTGGCCCGGCCCGAAAACGTCGGGGCGGGACGGGTATAGGGTCGGGTTGGGGCAGAATTTGAGAACTCTAATGTGGGGACCCCCCCCCCCCCATGTGATTGTTGTCAGAGGGTTTATGAAAGAGTCTCTTTATGAATGATGATGAACCTTATTGTTTCTACCATTAAAATCACAACCATTGTTCTGTCTGTGTAAATATACAGACAATGTGAACAGACAGGTTGTGTAGCAGGTTGTATAGCAGTAGTGACTCAGAGCAGTGGTTCTCAAACCTTTTCATCTCATGGACCCCCAACATGATATGATTATGTATTTGGCTGTGGACCCCCATCTAAAAAATATTCTGTAAAAAAAATATCCAGGGATTTTTCAAAAATGGCAGATCTACAAGCAAGTGCCGCGCTATGAGACGGTATAGATCTACACAACCACGTAGCACATGATACATGTAGTTAAAGATCTTCTTTACATTTCTGTTAAGTTAGTGGTTCTCCAGCTTTTTAATTTCACAGACCCCCAGTTTAATCTGCAGGAGAACAGTGGCTCTCAAGCTTTTCAGGCTGTGACCCCCCCCAAAATGATCATATTTGGGGACCCCCCACCCGGTTCGGTTCCACAGATAAATATTGTGAAAATAGCAGATCTACAAGCTCACAACACCCCGCAAAGCGAGGCGTTGTGAGCTTGTAGATTTGCTATTTTCAAAAACTTTGCCTCTTTCTTATTATTTGACAATTTTGCCCAATGTTTGACCAGTCTTTTTCTTTGCTCTCTTTATTTCTTTTTGTATCAAATTGTCACTTCACTGTAATCTAGGGGACCCCCCCCCCCCCCAAAATCATGTGGGGACCCCCCTGTGAGTCCCGACCCTCAGGTTGAGAACCGCTGCACATTCCTTTATCAGTGCTCTGTAACCAAAAGCTGGTACACGTTGTCAATCAGCACGGTTACCACGGCAACCGCACCGCTCTGTTTACCATATAAACAAATCAATCAATGAATACACAGTTACAGTGAGTAGACCAAGGTGACCTTTGTTACTGTGCTCTCTGTGGGACAGGGGGGTGCCTTTGAGTACGGGTCACAGAAACCTGCATAACACCCAGGAACAACCTGTATAGGACTAGGGTGCCATTGCCACTGCCGCCCCGGCTCAGGGGTAGAGTGGCCCGGTAGAGTGAACTGGAAACCGCAAGGTTCCCAGTTCGATCCCGGGCTGGGGGGGCGCTCCCCCAGAGTTAGTGTAGAAGTGTCCTTGAGCAAGGCGCTGAACCCCTAAATGCTCCTGATGAGCAGGTTGGTGCTTTGCGTGGTTTCCTCCTCCATCTGTGTGTGTGTGTGTGTGTGTGTGTGTGTGTGTGTGTGTGTGTGTGTGTGTGTGTGTGTGTGTGTGTGTGTGTGTGTGTGTGTGTGTGTGTGTGTGTGTGTGTGTGTGTGTGTGTGTGTGTGTGTGAATCATAGACTGTATAAATGAGATGGACAAACCCCCTCCGCTGCTTTCTACAGACCGAAAATGAAGCCTTTGCTGCAAGACTGTAGGTCCGCCATCTTTCAATACGCGTCAGAATGAGTTCAGACCATTATTGGTTGGGTAACTTGTCAATCAAGAGCGGGGGGGCGGGGAATGAATGCTATTGGTTGTGTAGCGTGTCAATCAAATCATCCCGCCCCTCCTAGAGAATAGCCTACTTTATCGTCAATTTTATAATAAATAGAACCATAATTTAGCAAAACGCATATCCTGATGATTGAAAGGAGACTTTAAACTAGCGACTGGAAGCATATAGAATTTATGACAATTACAGTAAGAAAATCTAGTCTAAAGTTTGTCAAAAAACCCATTCACTTGCGCTAAAATAAATTCTTTCTGAACCCGCAGGTCGGGGCAGGGTAAAACAGCGCCACTCTGGCCATTTTGTCGGCCTCATCGTAAATATCTCAGCCTTGCCCCTTGGTGTGAATGGGTGAATGTAATGCACAATCTATGTAAAGCGTTTTGGATAAAAGCGCTGTATGAATGCACCATTTACCATTTTACCATTTGAGTACGGGGTCACAGAATCAGGGCCGCTTCTCCCTACACGCACACTACGCAGGTTGCGTGGGGCCCCGCCTACCCGCCGATCAAAGGAGCCCCCTCTCCGCCCCCTCCCTTCAGCAGAAAATAACGTGCATTACTGCGTTCACATCAGCGCAGGCTGCGCAGCACTGCTTGTCACCCTAAAACCGAAATAAAGTAACAAAAAGAGTAACTTTATCCGCGGGAAACCCGGAAAAAAAACGCGGGGGACACATGCGCGCTGTGCGCGCATGTGTCCCGTATCATGCGTAGAGCCCCTGTGGAGTCTAAAGCGGCACTGCACAGAGTCCTGCATAACACCCAGGAGCAACCTGTATAGGACTGGGGTGCCATTGAGTACGGGTCACAGAACCCTGCATAACACCCAGGAACTCTCAGAGTTACATTATGTTACGGCGACCAGACTAACAGGAAGTGTGTGTTGTGTGTGTGTTTCCAGGTGAACTTGAAGAGACCGTGTCCGTTCTGGGCCGATGACGGACAGTGTTCCATTAAGGACTGTCATGTAGAGCCCTGCCCCGAGGTCAGAGGTCAACACACACATACACACACACACACACACACACACACGCAAACACACACACACACACACACACACACACACACACACACACACACACACACACACACACACACACACACACACACACACACACACACACACACACACACACACACACACACACACACACAGTGGTGTAAAGTAACTGAGTATGTTTACTGTTAACTGGAACAATATAAAAATTAAGCTTAAAAATGGGTACTTTCTGCTGATTGGCTGAGATTTTGACACCTACCGGAAAATGTATTTTCTGTTTATTAAAGAGCTGGAGAGACGGGGAGACTCCTGTTACTGAACACACATGTCTAATACTGTGTCGGTCGGATTTAAGGGGAGGCGGCCCGCCACTGCTTAATGCATATAGGGGAAACACTATTTCCATTTTTCAATACTTTTACTTCTACTCCACTACATCTCAGAGGAAAATATTGCACTTTTACACTACAATACAATAATTTGAAAACGTTAGTTACTTTGCAGATATAAATAACTACATCATAAAACATACATTAACACTTTAGCCCTATTTTATACATAGGCTATTTGACAATAGCTGATCTACAAGCTCGAGAGATTCATTTCATGTAGATCTGCTCTTTTCAAAACATTTGAGTACTTTTACTTTTGATACTTTAAGCATATTTTGATGCCAATACTTTTGTACTTTTATTAAAGTAACATTTTGAACACAGGCCTTTTACTTTATTGGCCTTAATGTATTGTTATATTGTGGTATTGATACTTTTACTTAAGTAACATATCTGACATACACCCACCCCCATGTTCCTCCAACTGCCATTCAAATCTTTAGACATGCATCATTACATTATTCAAATCTCTTTGTGTGTGTGTGTGTGTGTGTGTGTGTGTGTGTGTGTGTGTGTGTGTGTGTGTGTGTGTGTGTGTGTGTGTGTGTGTGTGTGTGTGTGTTTACAGAGTAAAATCCCCGTGGGAATTAAGTCTGGCAACTATAACAAGGTAAGACACCAACGCTGACTCAGCGCACACACACACACACACACACACACACACACACACACACACACACACACACACACACACACACACACACACACACACACACACACACACACACACACACAGTCTGACTATCTGTGTACATGATGTTTTAACTCTCTGATCAGTAGGAACTGAAGGTGTAACTAAATCCTCTAATAGTGACCTCTATTCAATTAAAACATGGGTCTCTATTAAGACCTGAAGCCCATTCTACAAATGTCTTCTAAATCCCAACAGTTTTCTGAAAAACGTATGTTTCTATATCAGTGTTTCTCAAATTTTTTCATATCAAGGACCCCCAAGATGATATGAATTTGGCCGCCGATCAAAATATTTTGTTCCAGGGACCCCCCCAGAAGCAAAGATTGGAGTTACAAATGTTCGCTTTAAAACGATATATATTCAAAGATTCGCACACATTTTCACAATTTTTCAAAAATAGCAGATCTACAAGCTCATAGCGCGGCACTCTGTGCCGCGCTATGAGCTTGTAGATCTGCTATTTTTGAATAGCCAAAGTGTAAAATAATGCTTTTTTAGCTCAAATCAAAAAGTGACACAGATGCGTTCCAGGTCTTAATGGGTTAATGACCGGGGGCGTCGTTGAAACAAGCGATGATTAAAAGCCTCTCTTCAAATACAAGCCTCTTTTTGTACAATACAATAATAATAATAGTATAATACAAGCCTTTTTATCATAAATATAAATCTAGGCCTCTCTCTTAGACACGCCTCCTTTCAATACAAACCTGGTACCCGCTACAGGTGAAACAAATAAAAGCCCGGCTCACTATTAGAGGATGTACGGGTATGTTAGCTCTATTGATCCAATCAGGAACACAGTCCATTGATTGATCATTTATTCAAATAAACGTGTGTTATAGAATAGAAGTGAAGTGGGCAGATGACTTTCAGGCAGTGTTGATTTCGTCGACTAAAACTATGACGAAAAATGTTGGTCGACTACCTTTTTACACTGACGAAAACTAAATAAAAACTAAGCTATGATGACTAAAACTAAGACTAAATATATTGACAATTTCGTCAACAAATAAAAACTAGACTAACATGTTAGAGAAGGACTAGTGGAGAAGAGATCCAGTAGAACTAAAAGACAAGTCATTTTATGTTTGGTTGCGCTCGGGTGTTGTGCTCTGAAAATAGCAGATCTACAAGCTCACAACGCGTCGCGCTGCGACGCGTTGTGAGCTTGTAGATCTGCTATTTTCAGCGTGTAAAACCAGCCATTACGACGCCATCAAGGCGAGTAAATCAACTGTAGATTTAGTTGACTGTAATGCTATGATATTTAGTCGACTAAAACTAGACTAAAACGAAAACATGTCAGATGACTAAAATATGACTAAATCTAAATTTAAATTTAATTCAAAAGACTATGACTAAAACTAAATACAAATTTGCTGTCAAAATCGACACTGCTTTCAGGATCTGATCTGATCTGGAAAAGGTTGAGATCCACTGGACATAATGGTTGAGTGATGCTATTATTAACCTAAGTGTCTGTCTGTCTGTCTGTCTGTCTGTCTGTCTGTCTGTCTGTCTGTCTGTCTGTCAGTACTCCCAGGCAGCCAACACCATCATATCAGACACCATGTCAGATTGTGAACAGGCCAACGAGCTGGGAGCCATCAACAGCACCCTGAGGTGTGTGTGTGTGTGTGTGTGTGTGTGTGTGTGTGTGTGTGTGTGTGTGTGTGTGTGTGTGTGTGTGTGTGTGTGTGTGTGTGTGTGTGTGTGTGTGTGTGTGTGTGTGTGTGTGTGTGTGTGTGTGTGTGCACGCGAAATGAACATGAAAAAGATGCATCTACATATTATTATGTCTTTGTTTAAAGAGAAAATTTAACCCTAGCGTATAAAATATTTTTAAGGTGTTTTTAATTTTTAAGGCATATTTGGGATCATTTTAAAGGAATAGTTCACCCCCAAAAAATATTATTATATTTATACTTATTTTCTATCAATGACAAACCCCATGAAGCCTTGAATTCATGGAGTTTTTTTTACACATGACATCGTGTGTGATAGAAAATAAGTCATTTTTAGGGTCAACTACTCTCCTCTTTAAGTGTTTTAAACTGTTCCTCATTTTGCTGGGGGGGGTCCCTGGACCACACTGTAAGAAACACTGACCTATTATTAGACGTAGATCCTCACCGTCAACAACCATGGGGAGTCTCTCTGGAAGATGGAGACCCCTGCTGGTGGCAGACAGGCATTACACCATTAAGACCGGGCAAAGCATCTGTCGTTTTAGATTTGAACCCAGGGGTCTTCAACGTTTTTCAGGCCAAGGACCCCTAAGATGAGAGAGAGATGAAGCAGGGACCCCCCCCCCCCTATATATTGTATAAATTGTGTTGCAGATTAAACGTTTCCATAGATTTCATAGATGTCTTTGTTGTATATTTTCGATCACAAGAGCGGGCATTTAATACCGGTTTCCTGAAGAAAGCTTAAAGTTGAAAGAAGTCCAGTGTCCAAGGATTTCAGGTCAAGCATCGTTTATTTCAGCCTGACTGGACGTCTGCCATGTGGGTTCCGATCAGCAGCGCGCCAGTCACATACAAAGCACATTCTTTTATACACTGTTTTCCTCCTGTCAACAAGGGGAGGGGTCAGGTAGTTTAAGCCCAACCCCTGATCCCTGTTCACCAATCACACATCAATTACAGGAATATTGAAAGGGTCGTGGCCGAGCCCCCCGCAACACCCTGTTGAAACACATTTGCATTGTCCTTGTAGTGTAACAACTTGTCTTATTTCTAATTATCAAACTTTACCTTTACACAAAAGCTGGTATAGTAATTCTTGTCCAACATTTCTCAAGCTTTAGAATGAATCCACACACTTTATGGTTGCAAACAACAGTTAGGAATACAATGTGTCAATACAAGCAACATTTACTCCAGACTGAATCTTTTCCTTAAATGGCATTTCTCTTGGTTAACAGCACAGATCATAGTTATCCACTTTATTCATTTCAAATACTCATTTAAAAGACTCTTAGTTTTGTGTTCAATGTACATAGTCTTATTCAACTTGACAGAGTTAGAGTTACACTTAAAGTCTTCTGTAAACATTTTGGTCAGCCCATCCACCATGCATTCACGGTCGGGGGTCAGCTGCCTCCTCACGAGGGAACAATGGTTATTCTGATTAGGTTAAATAAAAACAAAGAAGGACACTTCTCAACTGAAGGTGTCAACACCTGGTCTCCAGTGATTTACATCTCTTGCCCTGTGAGAGTTTGAGCTTCAAAAGATCTAAACACAATAGAACAAAGCCCCTCTCCTGGAGGTGAACAACAGCTTATCCTATAGAAAAATAAGAGTTAGGGTGAGGGGAAATGCAACTTGATTATTGCAGCCGTCAAGCTTGGGAGTTTCTATAACACAGGATGTATTATGATCAATTATGAGAAACACCGTGTCCATGTTTGAAACGATACTACAATCCCCTCTTGGGAGACTTAATAACGTCTCCCACAAAGGAACTTTCAAACATGTGAAATAATAAAATACTGGTTAAAACACTCAGTGTTGTTCGCTCCTCCAGCCATCTGTTTGACCTAAAAAGAATTAACACTCAGCAGCTACTTCTGCATACCACTGAACCTGTGAAACGAATCATTTGGTTACTTGATCAAGACACATCATAACACACACTTTAACAAGGAATGTTCATTCTCCACGCGCACAGAAATGTTCTTCTGTTCTTTCTTTTTTCGCCTAAACTAATAAACCGCAAAATTCTTCTTCTTTTTCTTCGAATGTCCATGTCCGCTTACTGGGGAATTTCCAGTCAAGCTGTCCACAGCTCTTGGGCAAGGGGAAAAGAGAGGGTTTTGTGTAAATGATGAAGGGGGGGATGATTGTCATCCTTTCCATGACAATGGTACGGTTTCTCTTGTTTGACAAAAGGCGTGTGAAACCTGCTGGAATCACCTTTCCACTGAGGGGGTTTTGTCTTTCATCTTGACAAAGCAACTTTGTAGAATCTCAGAAGCCCCTTGATCTCTGGAACCTCCTGCTATCTGCCTGGGACGATTTGTAGAGCTGAGTCGACAAGTTAACCCCCATGGCTCCCTGCTGTCAAACTGTAACACCTAGCCGTCTGCCCGATGTCTGTCATCTGTCGTCCTGCCGTGTTGCTTTTGACGAGTAGTTAACAGCCCTCTGGTCGAAGATTCACGCCATCTCCTGGTCTGTAGAGTTGCACCTCCTGGTGTCCTGCTGTGCTGTAGCGACTCTGAAGACCCTTCTTCTGATGAGTAGACAGATGGGAAGTTGTCCCACGTCTGGCCCTTCTCTCTGATGAGTGACGAGCTGAGGAAGATTCACACCGCCCCTCGTTTGCTGCATCTCCTGGTTCTCAGCCTGGGACGATTGATAGACCTCCTGCTGTCCTCCGCTAATGCTGAGTAGACGCTCCTTTCTCCTGCTGGCGCCCGTCACTTTTTCACCAACTCCTCCTCACTGGCCTGGACCCCTCTGGACAACAACCTCTCCAACTTTCTCCAACTGTCTCCAACAGATCCTGGCAGGAAAATACTTGACAAAAACTTTTCCCTACTCTTTTCCTAATAAACCAGCCATTCATCCATGACACTACTGCTTCCAGACAAATGACACATCTTAACTACTGTATGTCTCAGTCAATTCATTCCTACATAAGTTATACTCGCTAAGTTTTCCATTTCAATCCTCTTGATACTTTTTCAATTTTTTCCTCCTTGTTATATTTTTCAAACTAATGATTCTAATAAACCACTTAACACTTAAGTCCTATTTACTGTCTTAGCAACTATTTAACCTATTTTCCTCACGATAATTCAAAATTTATACTATAATAATCTCTATTTAAGCGTCCCCTCTGGGTCCTAAAATTAGTCCTATTTCCCTCTCAATATTTTCAAAATGTGTACACTCCTGGCTTAGAGCATATCAAAAGCTATTTTACTTAAGTACAGATTAAAAAGATCAGTGTAAGATCAGTGCTGGGTGATGTTTCGTCACAAGGGTGTGACGTCTCTTTAAACAAGATGAAGCAGACCACCCTATCTGTCTGTCAATTTCTATCTAATCTGTCTACCTTTTCCTATCCTGGCGTCTCGAGCCTGAGGATAAACTCCCCTCCAGTCACCTAATTGTGACCCTCAAGGTTCTGCCAAAACTATACTAATTATTAGGTCTGCACCAGAAAAAGACTTCTTCCACCCCTGGTAACTCACATCAACCAACACTTACCCTAAAACTGCGTCAGATTCTCTTTCTTTCCCTGGTTCCTAACAAAAACAAACAAACCAACAAAATGTGGTAATTTCAAAGCAGACACAGACATCTCCTATTAAATGCTTGGATTTTGTATATTGTTCTGTTACCTTATATAAACGAATTTCAGCCTATTTTTAGCCCCAGTGGTGAACCACTGAATTAAGTATTTAGTTCACTTATCGAAACTCTAAATATTATACTCGATCTGTGAGATTAAAAAGGATAGTGATCCAGACCGGGAACTGTCTATACGCTGTCACTCAATTTAAGGCAATTTTTACAGTTACACTTTAGCACAAAAGAGAAAAGTCTATGTCCTTTTAAAAACCTGAACAAAAAAGTGTAGTCCCTTCTCTTGGCCCTCAAAGGCCACCAATGACTCTGTCCTAAGATCTCCTATTTAATAAACTAAAATCTAATTCACTTTAGCAAAATAAGAATCACAAATATCTCCCTGTTGCAGTAGTTCAGGTGTTTTTTGGAATGAACCCCCAAACTCCTGCAATCAGAAAGCCAGTGAAACTTCTACTTTATGGTTCCTCCATTTTAACCTTCTAACCTATCTAAATCATTACTTTTAAAATCATCTGCGCATCATGGCTTAGTACAACTGAATAAGGTATCTATCAATCAGAGCACGCATGTGTAGCTAAGACATCCGTTCTTTAACTTCTAGGCACCTTTTAACCGATCCAATACATTGCCATGTCATGGTATTCCTCATCATGCTCAAACCTTCGTCCCTTCCAAAAAGAATGCATCATTCTGTTCCTGGCCAGTACAACAGAATTAATCCGGGCGTGCACTCCCAGATTGCATCTCTCCGAAAAAGGCCTCGATTTCACACAACCAGGACAACACATCACAACAATACACTAGACCAGCCAAACAATTAAGCCGCCCTGAATGAAGCACTGATCAAACCGAATCAATCCTATATAATAAAACCTTAGCTCTCAATATTTAAATATTTTCACACGAACCTCCAATCTATTGTTGATCAAATTTAACCTTTACTCATATTATTTCTTTACTGTAACATTCCAATTTTTTCTTTTTTCTAAATACACTTTTTACTGTCCTCTCTTGTAGATTACTTTAACAGTTTATTAACAGATTATTTTCACTATCGTTTAGACTAAATCGTTATATCAGTTAAATATTGAAACAATCATTTCATCTCACCCCTCTACAACACTCTTTGCAGAAGAAGTGTTGTACAAAAATGAAATCCACCAAGCTATCTCAAGCACACAGAAGCACCGAACTCCAATCCAGTCCAAATAATAAAAATAAAATAAAACTACCTCCACAAGACGCAAAATGCGCCACAAACACACGACCGCTCGCCCCACCTGGGCATACATCAGACACACATTCACACTTTATCACCAACATACACACACACACACGCGCAAGACCAGTCATACAACGTCAAAACGTTCATGCACGAGACTAACACAGACACAGAATCACACTCACATCTCCATCGTCCAGTCCAAGAAAAAATAGCATCACCACGAAAGTGGTACGCAGCTGAAAAGCCACAAAGTCACCTCACCTCCAACACACACACTCACAGACATAGGCCTACCACTCGTCCCCACAACAAAGACTCAACACATACTTTAACAAGACCAACATTAAACGAACAGGAGAAACTCCCAAGTAACCTTACCACGAATGTGATAATTAAGATCTCATTACACAGCCGAAAAGCCATGAACCCACAAAGACGTCCCCAAGAAAGTCGCATTACGAACGTAACACATAAAAAGTTCAACACCAAAAAAAAACTCCTGTACGATCACAAAATATTCAAGTGCTTTAGGGAAAAAAAACAACAATTCACAATGCCTCGAGGTCCATGTACCTTTCCTTTCCCTAAGCAGAACACCACAAAATACATCTTCCTATGATTCCAACCCTATCCTGGTAAGCCATCAATGATCTCTCAACTGAGTCTCACACTTATGGCGAGAGTAATTCTCATATTTACATCATATTTTCTATTGTTCCCAAGGTACATGCAAGGCTTACTCATCGTTCGTTCGAGCGTTCCAAAACTAAACCCAGGATTCTTGCCGGGCTAAGGCACTCGAAGTCCATCGCGCGCCGATATCTAAAGGCAATTGTACACTCACCCTCAGTTTATAATCGGACCCTGGGCTAAGTCCTATTGCCAACCGCAGTGGCGTGCGTGCGTGCGTGCGTACATGTTCTTATTTACATTATTCAAAGTCCTGCTGCTGCACTTCAAACGTATTTACAGTGCATTCAACTCTCAAAAACGACCATAGCAAACTGTCCTTCTCCTCACAGCTCGTCGATTTTGGAAGGCGAATTGATATTGTTCTAAATGTCATTGTATTATAATGCAACCTATTATTGTTGATTACTGAACCGAGTTGAAATAAACTTCTTTTTGACTTCACTGCCTTTTAGCTCACTGATCAAACGGTTCTGTAATATGAAGTCCTATGATATTGTTATAAATTCAAACACTACCACCAGTAGCTCCACACTCGATTAGAAATAGCTTTTTTGACGTCACTGCCTTTTAGCTCAGATCGAAAGAATATGGAACAGTCAGAACGAGGTGTTAAAATCCTACAATAATATTAACATGTCCCCAAAGCCAGCACTTTTCGTAACCTCAGTACTTTTTGTGCACAGCAGCTCTGGATATAGTTAATTATCACAGGGAAAAATGATTCCTAAAAAAATATGCATGCATTTAACACTCCTGTGCAAGGTCCCAAAGACGAGTAAAATGAGCTTTTTGACCAGGCTAATCATCTCCCCCTGTGCAAATACTCAGTCAATCTCTTGTACTTAACATCTTGCAAATATATTAGAATATATTCACTATTAACTGACTTGCAATTGACTGAAGATTTCAAGAAAATCAAGATAAATAAGCCATTGTCTTTCACACCCAGGTTATTCGAATCTGAAACACTTCAAGGGGCGCCAAAACCTCCACACACACTAATATTGTTTTTTCCAAAATCAATTCGAAAGAAGCTCTCCTACTCTTGCTCACCAGTCAAACGATTCTGGGAAAATGAAGGCCTATATATCGCTATAAGGTATAATTTAGAACAATTTTAGCTCCAAGGCCTTTACCGGCTCAAGAAGCATTTTTCGTGCCACAAAGCACACTTACCTTAGACCCTGGATTCACCCCCCCAAAAACCCCTTCTCCAGAAAACCAGCCCATCGCCCTTAAAATCAAAAATAAAACCACAAAAAATCAGGTTCTTCTCGCATACCCCGTCCTCCATAAAAGAAGGAAAGAATATTAAGACGACTGCCGACAAACGCCATTAATGTCGTATATTTTCGATCACAAGAGCGGGCATTTAATACCGGTTTCCTGAAGAAAGCTTAAAGTTGAAAGAAGTCCAGTGTCCAAGGATTTCAGGTCAAGCATCGTTTATTTCAGCCTGACTGGACGTCTGCCATGTGGGTTCCGATCAGCAGCGCGCCAGTCACATACAAAGCACATTCTTTTATACACTGTTTTCCTCCTGTCAACAAGGGGAGGGGTCAGGTAGTTTAAGCCCAACCCCTGATCCCTGTTCACCAATCACACATCAATTACAGGAATATTGAAAGGGTCGTGGCCGAGCCCCCCGCAACACCCTGTTGAAACACATTTGCATTGTCCTTGTAGTGTAACAACTTGTCTTATTTCTAATTATCAAACTTTACCTTTACACAAAAGCTGGTATAGTAATTCTTGTCCAACATTTCTCAAGCTTTAGAATGAATCCACACACTTTATGGTTGCAAACAACAGTTAGGAATACAATGTGTCAATACAAGCAACATTTACTCCAGACTGAATCTTTTCCTTAAATGGCATTTCTCTTGGTTAACAGCACAGATCATAGTTATCCACTTTATTCATTTCAAATACTCATTTAAAAGACTCTTAGTTTTGTGTTCAATGTACATAGTCTTATTCAACTTGACAGAGTTAGAGTTACACTTAAAGTCTTCTGTAAACATTTTGGTCAGCCCATCCACCATGCATTCACGGTCGGGGGTCAGCTGCCTCCTCACGAGGGAACAATGGTTATTCTGATTAGGTTAAATAAAAACAAAGAAGGACACTTCTCAACTGAAGGTGTCAACACCTGGTCTCCAGTGATTTACATCTCTTGCCCTGTGAGAGTTTGAGCTTCAAAAGATCTAAACACAATAGAACAAAGCCCCTCTCCTGGAGGTGAACAACAGCTTATCCTATAGAAAAATAAGAGTTAGGGTGAGGGGAAATGCAACTTGATTATTGCAGCCGTCAAGCTTGGGAGTTTCTATAACACAGGATGTATTATGATCAATTATGAGAAACACCGTGTCCATGTTTGAAACGATACTACATCTTCATAGACTTGTTTGACACACAGTATCATCAGTGTTGGATTCATGTTCATGTGTATTTTTTAAGCAATATTACACGAGAGGGTGTGCTTTACCGTCATTATTGGCACGCCAGTGATGCGGTCAGTGATGCCAGTGATGCTGACCGCATCACTGGCGTGCCAATAATGACGGTAAAGCACACCCTCGAGTGTAATATTGCGATTATACAACAGCTACCAACAAAACACATCCAAATGTATTCATATTGTGGGGCAATTCATAATAAAAATGTTTTGCTATTATCCATTTCCCTGTAAAGAGAAGAGTTTATTTGACTCAGACATTAAATAGTCCCTGTAGCAGTGCTCTGAGGCACCGTCTCATCAACACAGCTGAGCTATCAATGCTTGCGCAGTGGAATGAATTCGCTCCGTCGTACGACCGTGTCACGTGGCCAAAATAACTGATCTACAAGCTGACAACGCCTCGCGATGGCTACGCGTTGTGAACTTGTAGATCGGCTATTTTCGCCGTGCGATACCTGGCGACGCGTTGTGAACTTTTAGATCGGCTATTTTCGCCGTGCTGTTTGTTTTCGTACCGTGGGACAGCGTGACGTCACAGCACAGCTGTGCCATATATTGTCTAATCAGGTGCGGACTGCAGTGCGGAGTGATTTATTAATGTGATTAGGCCCGTGCTATCATGCTGGTTTGAAGCACGGCTAGATAGCTATTTCAACCAATCAGATTGCTTGGTCGGAACTAACTGTTGTATAACAGACATTTAACCACTTAAACCGTCAATACTTAGTAAACTTAACCTTTCACTTGTACTTGGTCTGCCATTTTTTCCCTTTACACCTAACCTCTTTGCCGAAAATAGCCAGGCGTTGAGCTTGTAGATCTGCTATTTTTGGCTAAAGTTCTCCTCAGAATAGGGATGCTAGGGTTCAAGTGGTTAATGTAAAAATGTTTTTTTTTAAATCCTATCACACAAATATTTGGAGGACCCCCTGTAGTAACTCTGAGGACCCCCTTGGGGTCCCGGACCCCCTGTTGAAGACCCCTGTTTTAACCACTTTGACGTTGCTATGTTATACTTTGGCTATTACAAAAATAGTACACTCGGTGCATAGCGCGGCACCGAGTGCCACGCTATGAGATATATACACAATAGCAGATGCAGCTTGTAGATCTGCTATTTTTGAACAGCCAGCGCAAAAATCTAAAAGATGACACGCATGCTTTCCCGGTTTGAATGGTTTAAATACATTTACTTTAGGACATTGGAGATCATTTGATACGTCTGTGTTTCAAATCACAATTTAACACTTTAATTATTAGTTTGTCTTCCTTTACAGTTACCAGAGGAAACAGGCATTTTCTGATTGATTGATTAATTGATTGATTGATGATATGTGTTTCTACAGTAATCAGAGTAAGCAGGCGTTTGCAGACTGGGCGAGACATGACGACGCTCAGGATAACTTCTGTGAGCTGGACGGTGAGACAACATTTTACTTTAACACTTTCAGCTTCTCTCTCTTATAACTTATACTGTACTTTATAACTTATACTGTACTTTATAACTTATACTGTACTTTATAACTTATACTGTACTTTATAACTTATACTGTACTTTATAACTTATACTGTACTTTATAACTTATACTGTACTTTATAACTTATACTGTACTTTATAACTTATACTGTACTTTAAACACATTGAGGCCTGAGGTTAGGGTTCTGTGAAATGTCTTCTAAATCCTAAACGGTTCTCTGAGAAAACGTACGTTTCTATATCAGTGGTTTTCAAACTTTCTCATGTCAAGGACCCCCAAAATAACATGTATTTGGCTGCGGACCCCCACCTCAAAATGTTTTGTTCCAGGGACCCCCAGGAGCAAAGATCTGAGTTAAAAATGTTTGCTTTAAAATAATATTATATTCAAAGATTTGCTCACATTTTCACGATTTTTCAAAAATAGCAGATCTACAAGCCTGGGCTTGTAGAGCCCGTGGCACTCAGTGCCGCACTACGAGCTTGTAGATCTGCTATTTTTGAATAGCCAAAGTGTAAAATAATGCTTTTTTTTGGCTCAAATCAAAAAGTGACACAGATGCGTTCCAGGTCTTAACTCTTTCAGTGCCAGAGTATTTTCATAAAGTACTCCCCCAGTGCCAGCAATTTTCGTTTTTTTTTGTGTTATTTTGTAATTTAATTTTCAAATAGGTTGTCTATATACAGTTTTAAACTCATACGACAGTTCTACCAGTAGAGAGCAGCAAATCGAGACATTGATCACCTCGTTGACTCGCTCGCCCCCTCCCAAACAGGCTCACATCACATCCGGTCATAAACGGATGTGACGTTTTCATCGTGAGTGATCGTCGTCACCCAGACCAAAGAGAATAGACGTAGACCTTTCCGTTCGTTTTGTATACCGTGTGAAAAACCGCGACTTTCCCTATTCTGGCCGAAAATGACCGCGGGAAAAAAATGAGAACCGGAAGCGGAATCTGCATCATGAAACCGGAACCCAATGAGTCTGAGGGAATCAGGAAGCGAAAGTGATCATGAAAAATAAACAGAATAGCACGATGACAGTAAAAAGTAAAAACTCAGGATTTCTCGTTCTGGCAGCGAGGGTTTTCGGGAAAAACTGGGGATATCTCGGGGCGTGTCACTGAGAGAGTTAATGGGTTATTGTTGTTAAGAGAGTTCACACCTTGTGAGCCTGAGCAGATCCCGTTATGTCTACTTTGTTCATATTTTAAGTCTCTCTCTCTCTCTCTGTCTCTCTCTATGTCTCTCTCTATGTCTCTCTATCAGATGAGACGGCCCCAGACTCAGAGTATGTAGACTTGTTGTTGAACACAGAACGTTACACAGGATATAAAGGTCCTTCTGCCTGGAGAGTGTGGAACAGCATCTATGAGGAGAACTGCTTCAAGTGAGAGAGACACACACACACACACACACACACACACACACACACACACACACACACACACACACACACACACACACACACACACACACACACACACACTAAATGCAACATCAAAGTCACATTTATGAAGCGATCCTATAGAGCCAATCCTAGCGTACATTTGGTCGGAGCTTTGATAAGTCTGACGTCTGAAAACGAGCGTCATTTAAATAACACGCCCTTAAATATTCTCGAAACGCCCCCCCCCCCCCCCCCCCCGATTTTACCACATGAAGAACCAGGATTCGACCAAACAAAGCATGAAGTTTCCCCCCCCGCTCGCCTCGCTCCCTTTCATGTCCGTGTCTGACGTACACACATACACGCACACGCACACGCACACACACACGCACATGCACATGCACACGCACATGCGCTCACGCACCTTCTTGCAAACCCAAGACAAGTGTATGATTGGCACTCTGTGGAAACAGCAGTGTTTCATGTATTCTGTGATGGTTCAGTCTTTGTCAAGTAGCCTACATGAGTGACACCAAACTCATGGTCATAAATCATACCATACGTTTGTATATTAATTTAACCCATCACGAGCAGTGCGTGGTGCGTGTTCTAGTCACACTAAAATAAAGCGATCATGAGTCACGGGCTGCCATGACGCCACGTTAAATGAGAGATAGCAGGCAAGTCAGTCATAATAATGTGAACGTTTATGGAGTGATCATTGATGAATGAATTATAAACATTAATGGATGAAGGCTGGTGTGTGTTTGGAGGGTTAAATGTCTGATCTCCCGCGGTGAAACATACATTAACTACTTTAGACCTATTTTATACCTAGGCTATTTTCAAACATTTTAGTACTTGTACTTTTGGTACTTTAAGTACATTTTGTTACCAATACTTTTGTACTTTTACTCAAGTAAATTTATTTTGAATTCTGGACTTTTAGTACACAAAAAACATTTGTGTACTTTTTCCACCACTGGCGGCTTGGAGCGGCAGGCGGTCCTCGGTCTGAGTAGTGCAACCTTTT
The DNA here is from genome assembly GCF_963454915.1 of Gymnoscopelus microlampas. Classification (NCBI taxonomy): domain Eukaryota; kingdom Metazoa; phylum Chordata; class Actinopteri; order Myctophiformes; family Myctophidae; genus Gymnoscopelus; species Gymnoscopelus microlampas. Next base: position 60,391,282 of record NC_139939.1, read on the forward strand.
TATAAACCAGCTCCACGCTCACATCAAAATGGCGTCGCTCCACTCCTCGCTCCGCTCACATGCTCTGGTCCAGATGTCTGTCAGACGGTGAGACAATGCTGCTCCGACCTGTCGTGAGATGGGAGTGTGCGGTACACTAAACCAGTGGTTCTCAAACTTTTTCATGTCAAGGACCCCCAAATTGACACTTATTAGCCCACGGACCCCCATTTCAAAAGATATGCCAGGGACCCCCATAAGAGAGAAGATTTTTTACAGCTCTAGCAGTGATTCTCAACCATTTTAATTTCAAGGACCCCCAGTTTAACATGCATTAGGGCTACAGACCCCCATTTAATGGCATTTAAATCTCTGGGACCCCAATTTATATTGTAAAATCTATGTTAATTTAACTCTGAGAGTGTACAAATGGAACCAAATGGACCCGTTAGGGTCCATTTGGTTCCATTTGTACACTCTCAGAGTTACAGACACATAAGGGTCCATTTGGTGCCTAATCTATCATTTAGCTGGGGACCCCCTGGAACTCCCTCAAGGACCCCTGGGGGTCCCCGGACCCCACTTTGAGAACCAATGCACTAAAATCAACGTCAGGATATATTGATAAATGCCGAAAGTTGCGGCGATCTCGCCGTACGTACGCCCATTATTTGGTCTGCACCGCGTTGATAAATGAAGGCCATTCATTGTCCAGGCTGTGAGTTCAGGATACATCGTCCTCCAACACAACAACTGCCTTCTCTATGAATGCAGTTGAAAAACAAAAATTGTCTGAGTGTATTTTGAATAGTTATGACATCCTGCAGAGGTATTCTCTTGCTGTGATTTAATTATAATAATTATAATGTTTTCTCCCTCAGGCCCAGATCAGTGTATAGACCTCTGAATCCTCTGGCTCCCAGTAAAGGTAAGTTCACATTAGACTGTATGTTAATGATGTGATAAATAGGAATGGAAATCAACCACTTTCAACTTGTTTTGGTTTATTAGTCATTTTAGGTGAACACAAAAATTACACAAAAATTACTTTGAACTTAGTCGATCTATGAGCTCTCAACGCATTGTGATGCTTGTAGATTGTTAGCTTGTAGATCAGCTATTTTGGCTATTTTTCATATGACAAAGTATAGAGCTTAAGTACGTTCCACACGCTCCACACGTCCTAGACTCTTCTCTCTTCTCTAAAACACTCTGGACAACGCTCCACACGTCCCAGACTCTTCTCTCTTCTCTAAAACACCCTGGACAACGCTCCACACGTCCTAGACTCTTCTCTCTTCTCTAAAACACTCTGGACAACGCTCCACACGTCCTAGACTCTTCTCTCTTCTCTAAAACACTCTGGACAACGCTCCACACGTCCTAGACTCTTCTCTCTTCTCTAAAACACTCTGGACAACGCTCCACACGTCCTAGACTCTTCTCTCTTCTCTAAAACACTCTGGACAACGCTCCACACGTCCTAGACTCTTCTCTCTTCTCTAAAACACTCTGGACAACGCTCCACACGTCCTAGACTCTTCTCTCTTCTCTAAAACACTCTGGACAACGCTCCACACGTCCTAGACTCTTCTCTCTTCTCTAAAACACCCTGGACAACGCTCCACACGTCCTAGACTCTTCTCTCTTCTCTAAAACACTCTGGACAACGCTCCACACGTCCTAGACTCTTCTCTCTTCTCTAAAACACTCTGGACAACGCTCCACACGTCCTAGACTCTTCTCTCTTCTCTAAAACACTCTGGACAACGCTCCACACGTCCTAGACTCTTCTCTCTTCTCTAAAACACTCTGGACAACGCTCCACACGTCCTAGACTCTTCTCTCTTCTCTAAAACACTCTGGACAACGCTCCACACGTCCTAGACTCTTCTCTCTTCTCTAAAACACTCTGGACAACGCTCCACACGTCCTAGACTCTTCTCTCTTCTCTAAAACACTCTGGACAACGCTCCACACGTCCTAGACTCTTCTCTCTTCTCTAAAACACCCTGGACAACGCTCCACACGTCCTAGACTCTTCTCTCTTCTCTAAAACACTCTGGACAACGCTCCACACGTCCTAGACTCTTCTCTCTTCTCTAAAACACTCTGGACAACGCTCCACACGTCCTAGACTCTTGTCTCTTCTCTAAAACACCCTGGACAACGCTCCACACGTCCTAGACTCTTCTCTCTTCTCTAAAACACTCTGGACAACGCTCCACACGTCCTAGACTCTTCTCTCTTCTCTAAAACACTCTGGACAACGCTCCACACGTCCTAGACTCTTCTCTCTTCTCTAAAACACCCTGGACAACGCTCCACACGTCCTAGACTCTTCTCTCTTCTCTAAAACACTCTGGACAACGCTCCACACGTCCTAGACTCTTCTCTCTTCTCTAAAACACTCTGGACAACGCTCCACACGTCCTAGACTCTTCTCTCTTCTCTAAAACACTCTGGACAACGCTCCACACGTCCTAGACTCTTCTCTCTTCTCTAAAACACTCTGGACAACGCTCCACACGTCCTAGACTCTTCTCTCTTCTCTAAAACACTCTGGACAACGCTCCACACGTCCTAGACTCTTCTCTCTTCTCTAAAACACTCTGGACAACGCTCCACACGTCCTAGACTCTTCTCTCTTCTCTAAAACACTCTGGACAACGCTCCACACGTCCTAGACTCTTCTCTCTTCTCTAAAACACCCTGGACAACGCTCCACACGTCCTAGACTCTTCTCTCTTCTCTAAAACACTCTGGACAACGCTCCACACGTCCTAGACTCTTCTCTCTTCTCTAAAACACTCTGGACAAGAGAGACACACACACACACACACACACACACACACACACCAAGGTTATAAAGTCAACTATGCTGGGAACTTTATTTATCTTTTCTCTGCTGTTATTGTTATTTTGAGCACCTGCTGCACATGTATCTGTGTCTGTTAGTTTATTATAATAATAGAAACATAAACATAATACATGCTGAGCTATCAGCTGTTCCTGCTAACTTCTGAAATGTGCTGTGTGTGTGTGTGTGTGTGTGTGTGTGTGTGTGTGTGTGTGTGTGTGTGTGTGTGTGTGTGTGTGTGTGTGTGTGTGTGTGTGTGTGTGTGTGTGTGTGTGTGTGTGTGTGTGTGTGTGTGTGTGTGTGTTTCTCCTTGTCTTTCTCCAGGTGATGATGGTGGTGAGTATTATTATTGTTGTTATACTTATTGTTGTTGTTATGAACCTGGCAACTACGCACACACACACACACACACACACACACACACACACACACACACACACACACACACACACACACACACACACACACACACACACACACACACACAGTTTAAACACAAAAATCACAACTTTCTCAATTACAAATAATTCCAACATTTTTCAAAAGGATTCCATAAATAAAATCAGAAAATCAAATACATTTTAAGAAGCATATAAGAAGTGGTGAAAATAGCAGATCTACAATGTGATACGTTGTGAGCTTGTAGATCTGCTGTTGTCACTAGTTTGTGTCCCAAACTTCTAATTTCTCTTTTGAGTCTAAAAGCTTTGGGAACCAGAGCCTTAGATAATATGAACATTATGATGATGTGTTTAGATGTTTTGACTGATTGTGTTTCTGTTTTATCTGGTTTCCAGGAGAGGGTTTCTACACCTGGCTGGAAGGTACGCAGTAACTTCTATCCTTTCCTTATGTCCTTACCTAGCTTCCTTCCTTCTTTCCTTCCCTCTCTCCATCCTTCCTTCCCTCCCTCCTTTCCTTCCTTCCTTCCCTTAGTAGACTCCTACTGGTGAGAGATAGTTGTCTCTGGCCTGGCTCACAGTTAAAACAATGGATTTGTCGCTGCCTTACGTGAAGCATGAGGCCGTCTCAATTCATTTCCTATGGAAGTCACGTGGTTTGATAAAGCTGACTTGCCTCGCCGCTCTCTGGCTTTAGATCTGATCTCAGACCAGTTATAATGTGTTTTATAGGTCTGTGTTTAGAGAAGAGAGTGTTCTACAGGCTGATCTCAGGTCTGCACAGCAGCATCAACATCCACCTGTGTGCCGAGTACCTGCTGGACGGTAACTATGACAACTATTTGTTTACTAACAACATGTTAACAACATGCTAACAACATGCTAACAACATGTTACTATGTTGACAGAGATCTGGGGGAAGGCCTCGTGGGGTCATGTTAACAACATGCTAACAACATGCTAACATCATGTTAATATGTCTCTATCTTAACAGAGATCTGGGGGAAGGCGTCGTGGGGTCATGTTAACAACATGTTAACAACATGCTAACATCATGTTAATATGTTACTATTAGGGCTGGGACTTTAACTGATTAATTTAGATTAATTAATTACGGAAAATTAACGCGATTAAAACATTTTATCACATTTTAATCGCGCTTAGTTTATGCACCACAGAACTTCTCACTGGACGAGTTTCAGGCGTACCGATCATACCAGTGCACCACCCAACAGCCAACACACCCCAGTGCACGCAATGGGACAAGAAGCTGATCAGACTGCTTTGCTTGGCCCAGTGGATCGGACATTTAGATTTAAAAAACTCTCTGATGGAAGCGTGGATAAAAACACGGTTGTGTGCAGAACTATTTTTTGTTGCTTAAACTTATGTATTCACTCATTGATTCACTCATATACCAAAATCTGTATTAACTGAAAAGAAATTGCTTCTCAGGTCAAATATTGATATGCGATTAAACATGCGATTAATTTCGATTAATTAATTACAAAGCCTCTAATTAATTAGATTAATTTTTTTAATCGAGTCCCAGCCCTAGTTACTATGTGAACAGAGATCTGGGGGAAGGCCTCGTGGGGTCATGTTAACAACATGCTAACAACATGTTAACAACATGCTAACAACATGTCTCTATGTTAACAGAGATCTGGGGGAAGGCCTCGTGGGGTCATGTTAACATGTTAATATGTCTCTATGTGAACAGAGATCTGGGGGAAGGCGTCGTGGGGTCATGTTAACAACATGCTAACATCATGTCTCTATGTTAACAGAGATCTGGGGGAAGGCGTCGTGGGGTCATGTTAACAACATGCTAACATCATGTCTCTATGTTAACAGAGATCTGGGGGAAGGCGTCGTGGGGTCATGTTAACAACATGCTAACAACATGTTAACAACATGCTAACATCATGTCTCTATGTTAACAGAGATCTGGGGGAAGGCGTCGTGGGGTCATGTTAACAACATGCTAACAACATGCTAACATCATGTTAATATGTCTCTATGTTAACATTGATCTGGGGGAAGGCGTCGTGGGGTCATGTTAACAACATGCTAACAACATGCTAACATCATGTTAATATGTCTCTATGTGAACAGAGATCTGGGGGAAGGCGTCGTGGGGTCATGTTAACATGTTAATAACATGCTAACATCATGTTAATATGTCTCTATGTGAACAGAGATCTGGGGGAAGGCGTCGTGGGGTCATGTTAACATGTTAATAACATGCTAACATCATGTTAATATGTCTCTATGTGAACAGAGATCTGGGGGAAGGCGTCGTGGGGTCATGTTAACATGTTAATAACATGCTAACATCATGTTAATATGTCTCTCTGTTAACAGAGATCTGGGGGAAGGCCTCGTGGGGTCCCAACGTTCAGGAGTTCCGTCGTCGTTTCGACCCGGCAGAGACGAAGGGAGAAGGAACCCGCCGCCTGAAGAACCTCTACATCCTCTACCTGATCGAGCTCAGAGCTCTGTCCAAGGTTATTATCATCATAATTATGATTATGATCATTATCATTATTATTGTCTCCGCCAGGCCGAAGGCTGTCTGTTTGTCTGTCCGTCCGTGATTTTTCATATTCCATCCTGATTGGCTACGATTGTCTTCCAAAGTGTGCAGGATTGGTCCGCTTTGAACAAAATGCCTCAAATCATGAACACAGCATCCGATTTTACACACACATTCCCTCTAGGCCGAGGAAGAAATGCCGGCCTACATTTAAAAAAAAATCAGCCTCATGGTGGCGCTATAACAGGCCGATTTGTGTTTTTACCTATAACTGGACCGATCGGCGTGAAACTTTTGCACACACACACTCAAGCAAAGGAAAAACCTCTGCCCTGCATTTTCACATCGGCCTCTTATAGCGCCACCAGCAGGCCCACTTTTGCAAAACACTTTTCTTTTTGTTACTCCTACAGATTTTGTCCAAACATCACGCATCTCGGTACATAGTCATGTGATCCAGACGGATCACAACTCGGTACATAGTCATGTGATCCAGAAGGATGTGTGATTCTTCATATTCCATCAACATTGCTGATCCCATAATAACCTACCTGACCTGGCCGAGACCTTTATTTCTAGTCTCTTATGTTGTATTACCCCTGTCCACTAGGTGGCGCCCTACTTTGACCGAGCCTTCATCAACCTGTACACGGGTAACGGTCCAGAGGACACGGCCACCAAGGAGCAGCTGCTGCTGTTCTTTAATGAAACCAAGTAAGACACACACACACGCACGCACGCACGCACGCACGCACGCACGCACGCACGCACGCACGCACGCACGCACGCACACACACACACACACACACACACACACACACACACACACACACACACACACACACAGATATCTTGAGTTCTGAACATTTTATTTTTTAACTCGGGATAACTCGTTCTGGCACTGAGAGAGTTAAGACCTGAGGCGATTCTTCATTTTTGCCAGACCCAAGGGGTCGGCCTACAGGAGGCTTTGTCGGTCGGTCGGTCGGTCGGTCGGTCCCTCTTTTCCTCTGCACACACGTCATGCGAAGTCCGGCCATTCAGATTTCAACCACCAGGGGTCTGGCAGTGCTCCCAGGAGCACTTTTTCTATTTTTTTCTAAATCCTAACAGTTTTTTGAAAAAAATATAAAATATATTTTTCCACGATTTAAAAGAAATAGCAGATATACAAGCTCATAGCGCGGCACTCGGTGCCGCGCTATGAGCTTGTAGATCTGCTATTTTTGAATAGCCAAAAAAATATAAAGTGACACAGATGCGTTCCAGGTCTTGTGGGTTAAATATATTTTTAACTCTTTGATTACCATGGACTCGAAAACGCGTCGTTGGTACTTGGTCCACTTGGCCATGGACGCGATAACGCGGTGAATAGCTTTTTGTATTGTTTTATATAAGATCGCGCTCTGATCATGAATCCGGAGGGACCAGTTAAACTGTAACTCACACGGAAGAAGTTTTAACTGTTAGGATTTAGAAGACATTTGTAGAATCCCCTAGAAGCAAAAGATTTGAGTTAAAAATGTTCGCTTTAAAAAATACATACTGAAAGATTTGCATACATTTTCATGATTAAAACAAAAAAAACCTGCAGATCTACAAGCTCGTAGCGCGACACTCGGTGCCGCGCTATGAGCTTGTAGATCGGCTATTTTTGAATAGCCAAAGTATAAGATAATGGTTAAAGTGGTTAAAATCTAAAATGACAGACGCTGTGCTGTCCCCGTCTTAATGGGATTAAAGAAAGTCTTTCACACAGTTGTTTGTGTTGTTACAGAGCGTTCATGTTCTATATGTCTATTTCTACAGACATACTGTATATATAATGTTTATTTCTATAGACATAATGCATATATAATGTTTATTTCTATAGACATACTGCATATATAATGTTTATTTCTATAGACATACTGCATATATAATGTTTATTTCTATAGACATACTGCATATATAATGTTTATTTCTATAGACATACTGCATATATAATGTTTATTTCTATAGACATACTGCATATATAATGTTTATTTCTATAGACATACTGCATATATAATGTTTATTTCTATAGACATACTGCATATATAATGTTTATTTCTATAGACATACTGCATATATAATGTTTATTTCTATAGACATAATGCATATATAATGTTTATTTCTATAGACATAATGCATATATAATGTTTATTTCTATAGACATAATGCATATATAATGTTTATTTCTATAGACATACTGCATATATAATGTTTATTTCTATAGACATAATGCATATATAATGTTTATTTCTATAGACATACTGCATATATAATGTTTATTTCTATAGACATAATGCATATATAATGTTTATTTCTATAGACATAATGCATATATAATGTTTATTTCTATAGACATACTGCATATATAATGTTTATTTCTATAGACATAATGCATATAGAACCTCTCTGTGTTGTTACAGAGCGTTTCCCATGCACTTTGATGAGAAGTCCATGTTCGCTGGAGAACAAAAAGAAGCCAAAGTTTTAAAGGTACAGTAACATTTAAAATAATATGCACCTCACTTTAACACATTACCCGCCAAGATGTTATATATTAACATTGTTTTTTTTATCCCTTTGCCAGTGTAATAACCTTAAATAGATGATATTTTGTGTACAAAAAAACAAAAAACGTCTCTGTGGGTTTGGGGAGGGATCCGTGTATCCACTGGAACGATAACATTCCAGCCACGATCGACCATTTTGGGGCTATGGCCCGTTGAAAACGGGCCTTATTACGTTGTCGGGTCCCAACCCGCCCCACACACACACACACACACACACACACACACACACACACACACACACACACACACACACACACACACATACAGCGTCCTGGACCCACAGTGACAGTGGCGTGCACAGACATTTTGAGGGGCAGGTGCTCAAGTAAATTATACTTTTTTTTGTTTACTTGGTCTGCTCTTTTTTCCCTCTACACCTATACCTCTTTGCCAAAAATAGCAGATCTACAAGCCCACAACGCCTCGCAGCGCGAGGCGTTGTGAGCTTGTAGATCTGCTATTTTTTGGCTAAAGTTCTCCTCAGAAAAGGGATGCTAGGTTTCGAGTGGTTATGGTAAAAAAGAAAAATCATATCACATAAAGATTTGGCGGTCCCGCTAGCTCGCGGTGCCATCCCACAGCTGGGCAGCCGTAACCATGGCGACATTCTTTTACATAACAACACTAATAAACCGCTGACATTTGGGGAAAGCGGAAAAAAACGGGCTACTCTGTTCTGTGCACATGGTCATGGCCAATGGCAGGCAGAACAGATGTTGGCCTCACCACCGCTACAGAGCTTTGTCCAATGATAGGAGGATGTTAGGGACTAGTGGAGAAGAAAAGACAAGTCGTTTTATGTTTGTTCGCGCTCGGGTGTTGCGCTCTGAAAATAGCAGATCTACTAGCTAAATATTGTATTGTACTTTTGTACTTTTAGGTAAGTACATTTTGAATTCCAGACTTTCATTTGTAACAGAGTATTTCTACGTTACAGTATTGATACTTTTGCTTTAGTACTTAAGTAACATTTTGAGTACTTTATCCAGCACTGGCTGAGGGCAGGTCATTGACTCAGAGATAAACACATGCTGCTTCACATCTCTATCAGCTTGAAGAGCTTATTTTTAGCTCTCGTCACAGAACACCTTACATCATAACACTGAGTCACAACTCTTACATACTTGTATTTATGTATGACATACAAGCTCATAGCGCAGAACAGAGTGACACGCTATGAGCTTGTAGATCTGCTATTTTTTGGAAAAATGTTGGGTCTTTGAATATATATATATTTTTAAAGCTAACATTTGTAACTCAAATCTTTGCTTCTGCTACAAATGTCTTCTAAATCCTATTTTTTTGGGGAAAAAAACTTATGTTGCTATAATCAGTGTTTCTCAAACTTTTTCATGTCAAGGACCCCCAAAATGATATGTATTTGGCCTGCGGACCCCTACATCTCAAAATGTGTTGTTCCAGGGACCCCCCAGAAGCAAAGATTTGAGTTACAAATGTTCACTTTAAAAAACTATATATATATTCAAAGATTTGCACCAAATTCACACGATTTAAAAAAAAAAAATAGCAGATCTTTGTATATCCAAAGTATAAAATAATGGTTAAAGTTGTTACACAGATGTGTTCCCGGTCTAAATGGGTTCAGATCTGTTGACATATTTAAAAGGGGACAAAAAATACTTCCTTTTAAGCAAACCCCATGCATTTATGTCAATACACCGGTTCCATGTCTCTGTGTGTTTTTGAGCTGTTATTAACTTTTAAACGTGTTGTTTTTGTAGCTGTGTATAGGTCGGGGGGGGGGGGGGGGGGGGGCTCTCCAGCTCTTTATAAAACAGAAAATGCATTTTCGTTTCAGTTTCATTTCCAATTTTATCCAATCAGGACAGAGAACTCAATCAGGATACAGATTAAACAAGTCAAATTGGAAGTGAGGACACTAAGAAATGAGCAGATACAAAATTGGAACTGGAACACTATACAAATTAAGCTTAAAAATTGGTACTTTCTCCTGATTGGCTGAGATTTTGACACCTACCGAAAAATGTATTTTCTGTTTATTAAAGAGCTGTAGAGACGGGGAGACATCTGTTACTGAACAAACACTTTATAGCAATGATTACTATCAGAATATAGTATTTTGACCTTTTAACTAAATACTTTTTGTTTTAACCAAAAAATATCACTTACCCTACATTTAAATATACTTCAATCCTATAGTATTATACTTCATTGACCAAGTTCCCCCAGCTCTCTGTACTAGTTCTAGTTCAAAAATAGCTTGTAGAAAATATCTACAAGCTCACAACGCGTCTTTGTGAGCTTGTAGATCTGCTATTTTCACTGAATGAATGGGGGGGAGGGCTCCTTTCACACTGTTTCACAAAGCGTTTATTAGGACTTGTTGGTCGTACAAACATTTTCATTTGTGAGATTTTATTTTGCTTGAATCCCTGTGTATTACACACATATACACACACATACACCTCCTATCACCTCCTCTAAACAGCTGTTGTTCTCCTGCAGGAGGAGTTCCGTCTCCATTTCAAGAACATCAGTAGGATCATGGATTGTGTTGGCTGCAGTAAATGTCGTCTGTGGGGAAAGCTGCAGGTAAGAAGCATCTATACTAGAGTTAAAGATGCAGTGACATTTTCGGTCATTTTATTTTGAAGATTCGGTCTGAAACGTCGTCTCAACCGACGCTCAACCAATCAGAAGGTCCCATTCCTTCAGGCTATGGGACGTTGGAATCTCAACCACTGCAGACGTGCGCAACACGGCTAGTGTTTGTTTACAAGTGATAAAGAGACGGCCCCCACTGAGCATTTTTAGATGTCTAAAAATGCTATTAGACGTCTAAAATACTGCTATTAGACGTCTAAAATAGGTCTAAGGGCTAGGCTAAAACTGGGTTATAATTGGTCTAACAGTGAAAGTTTTTTAGCGGTCTAGGCTTAGCCTAGACGTTGATTATCAGTTTTTTAAGCGTCTATATATAGACTTCTATATTATAGCCGTTGAAATGACGTCTATAATATAGATGTCTATATATAGACGCTTAAAAAACAGCTATCATGATATCCCAGGACGAGTGGTACAGTAGAAAGAAAAATCCACCGCAACTAAAAACCCGAGCCTATGGGACTTGCGCTAGGTCGCGTATTTTAACTCAATTCCTGCCAATCACGCATAAACGCGTTCTATTGAAAAAATTGAAAAATATTTTTTTTCAATTTGACCCAAAGACCAAGGAGATATGATTTTTCGAAGGAAAAGACTCCCATCCACTTCCTTGGTAACTTAAAACTTAAAAATGATGTATCTCAGCTCCTGAGTACTTTTTAAATTTCAATGAAAAATTTCTGGCAGACAACAGCAAAAAATCTGAAATAACTCTGGCAGGTGAAGTGTTAATAGCTTCTTTTTTTTCGTTCTTTTTTTGAGCTCTAACGAGCTCCACAGTGTTTATGTTAGACACGCCTCTCCTTCCGCAAGTCTCGCAAGACGAGATTTCACCCCGTGACCTCATCCACGTCACTTTAACAACACTACGGCGACCCATTTGGGACAAAAACATGGTGGAGGGTTTTCTGTCCAGAACAGCGTTAGATCTCACCCAAAGAAATAGCTATTAAAGCATACATGGGAAACTGGCGGCCCGGGGGCCACATGCGCCCCCCCCACCTTCACTTATTGCGGCCCGCAGGTTAATATGGCATTACTGATATATTATTGACTTACAATTCCAAACATGCAAACATGACCCGCTTTAATTATTAATCTATTGTTTTTTATGTCCAATGTATTTGTATTTAAGTTCATACAGTTAACACATCGGGTGCCAAACACGGTCTGAACCGTGTGTTTACATAGTGGCGGTTCCGAAGCTTCGGTGCCGAACACGGTCTGAACCGTGATTTCAGTCTTTTTGTTTTTTTCGTTTTTCTCCGCGCGGGCGGGGCTAGAGCAGCTCTGGGAGCACCCATTGTAATCCTGCGAAGGAAGTGCCAGATCGCTCACCGGAAACACTTTTTTTTCCCCCATCCGGTTCCTGTCTATTTCCTACTTTGAAACGCCTATATCTCCGAATCTGTTTCCTGTGGGGAAAACCGGTCATGCGCGATGCGCGATTCCCCCCCCGTTGTAACCCGCGAGGGGATGTTATGGTTCCAGCCTGTAGCCAGGCTCATGGCAGAACATGAATCGATGCTTTTTTTTGCGTGGATTTGCTTGTAACGCACGCGGAAGGTTTAAACAGCAAAGCGCAGTCAATGGGGAGAATGCTGGCACCCACGGTAAGTTGTTATGAAAAAACGCTGGCACCCGATGTGTTAACATAAGTATAACTAAATGCATTTTAAATTAAATAAAAAATGCAATTTTTCAGGATTCCAATTCAAAAATACGGGAAAAAAAAAACAGGATTCCAATACAAAAGTAGCAAAAAATAGCAGATCTACAAGCTCAAAGCACGTCGCACTGCGACGTGCTTTGAGCTTGTAGATCTGCTATTTTTTGCTACTTTTGTGTGACATAGAATGGCGAAGTACGGCATTAATTTACAGAAAAAGTTAGTTGTCGGCCCAATAGTATGCAATGTGTCCCTCTGGAGTGAGTGTGGTTGCATCACCCTTGTATTAAAGCTACTAAAATACGCGATCTAGCATAAGTCCCATAGGCTCCGGTCTTTAGCGGCGCTCGACTCGGGATGGAGTTATGAATTTATTGCTGGTACTGCTGTACCACTCGTCCTAGGATATCATAATATCATATATATAAGGTAAGAAAAACGTTAAAGTTTGTGGGGAAAGCTGCAGGTAAGAAGCATTCTACTAGTGTTAAAGGGATAGTGCAAAATGACCCTATAAGGCATAAGGGGCCCCATCTTGCTACCCACTATTTTTTATCTTGAGACACCAGCCTTATCCCTAAAACATCTGCGCTAACACCTTAGCATTATGCAGAGGTGTGGTTTGGGCGTTACATTAATACAACCAATCGTGCTTTAACCCATTAAGACCTGGAACGCATCTGTGTCACTTTTTCATTTGAGCTAAAAAAGCATTATTTTACACTTTGGCTATTCAAAAATCGAGAAAATATGGTCAAATTAATATTTATATTCTAAAGCCAACATTTTTAACTCAAATCTTTGCTTCATGGGGGGTCCCTGGAACAGAATATTTTGAGATGGGGGGTCGGCGGCCAAATACATATCATTCTGGGTGGGCCTTGACATGAAAACGTTTGAGAACCACTGATATAGAAACTATATGTTTTTCAGAAAACTGTTGGGATTTGGAAGACAGTAGCTAAGAATCGCTACGCCTCATGTCCAGTGCTATGTACGCTCTCTCTCTCTCTCTCTCTCTCTCTCTCTCTCTCTCTCTCTCTCTCTCTCTCTCTCTCTCTCTCTCTCTCTCTCTCTCTCTCTCTCTCTCTCTCTCTCTCTCTCTCTCTCTCTCTCTCTCTGCACATGGAAGAGTCAGTCCGACATTGAATATATATATATATTTAAAAGCGTGTGTGTGTGTGTGTGTGTGTGTGTGTGTGTGTGTGTGTGTGTGTGTGTGTGTGTGTGTGTGTGTGTGTGTGTGTGTGTGTGTGTGTGTGTGTGTGTGTGTGTGTGTGTACATACATACATAGACTCAGGGTCTGGGCACAGCGCTGAAGATCCTCTTCTCAGAGAAGGAGATCCAGAAGCTTGCAGAACATTCTCCGTCTGCAGGTTTCCAGCTCACCAGGCAGGAGATCGTGGGCCTGCTCAACGGCTTCAGCAGGTTTGGAACCTTCAACCTCTTACTGTTCTGATGGAAAATGGTTACATCTAATGACTGTATTAGTCCAGACAAACCAGCTCATTTTAGACCTCACAATCTAAGTCATTGTAACAGAATGTTCTTCTTCACAGACCATTTCTATTAAGTCACCAGAACAACATACTAAAAGTCCTAAGAAATGATAGTTGCGGGAATATGTTTAACCCATGAAGAACTGAAGCCGATTCTACAAACATTTTCGAAATTTTCTAAATAAAGATATACAAGCGCTACGAGCTTGTATATCTGCTATTTTTGAATAGCCCAAAGTGTAAAATAATGCTTTTTAGCTCAAATCTAAAAATGACACAGTTCCAGGTCTTAATGGGTTAAAGATACTTCCTCAACTAGCATGTCTTAGGTCTTTTAGTGTGATGTTCTGGACACCTCATTGAAAAGATGTATGGTGAAAAAAAATCTGTTTTAATTACTATGATGGGAAATGCTGCTAGAATATCTGGTAATAACACCCTGTAGTTCTGTAATATTGGTTCAAAAATGTCTTTTTTTATATTTTATCTTCATTCCTCTCCTCAAAATGTCTTTTTGGGGAGGTGTAACCGCCCCCTATAAGTGAGTTTTGGACACTGACCAATCCTGCACCGTGATTGGCCAATAGTCTACAACGCAGTCTACACCCCTAACCCTTCCACAGTCAATGCAAATCTATACTTTTGCAAAGTCAGCCAATCACATTACAGCTAGTGTCATCACCACTAGCTGTAATGTGATTGGCTGACTTTGCAAATTCAGGACTGTGATTGGCTAGCGAAACACATGACACATGTGCAGCCCTATGAATAGCAGTATGGACTTAAAAAAGTGAGTCATGTTGTGATGACCACACACCGCCTACTTCACACTGGGTGTGATTTTTATATTTTATCTGAATTCCTCTCCTCAAAATGTCATTGGAAGTAAATTGAAGTCTCAGACGAATGTAAATTGGACTCACCATCATTTTACACGGCTTTTTGACAATAATTGGCGGCCATTTTGGATCGATGCCAATTAAACATATTTCCGCCACTATGATGTCTTATGACTTTTAGCATGTTGTTCTGATGACCTAATAATAGAAGTGGTCTGTGAAGAAAATAATTCTGTTACAATTACTTTGTCAGGGACGTGCACAGATAGACTCTAGGTGGTGCTAGAGCACCTGCCCCTTTGCCCTCTTGACCAGAAGTGCCCTTTTGAAAAAAGGGCACTTCAGCAGGGGTCTTCAACAGGGGGTCCGGGACCCCTAGGGGGTCCTCAGAGTTACTACAAGGGGGTCCGCCAAATCTTTATGTGATATGATTTTTCATATTACCATAACCACTCGAAACCTAGCATCCCTTTTCTGAGGAGAACTTTAGCCAAAAATAGCAGATCTACAAGCCCACAACGCCTCGCGCTGCGAGGCGTTGTGGGCTTGTAGATCTGCTATTTTTGGCGAAGAGGTATAGGTGTAGAGGGATAAAAGAGCAGACCAAGTAAACAAAAAAAAAGTATAATTTACTTGAGCACCTGCCCCTCAAAATGTCTGTGCACGCCACTGTACTTTGTTGTGAAACGCTAGTTTTCCTCCTCTCTCTCCTCTCTCTCCTCCAGGTTATCCACCAGCATCCATCAGCTCCATAGTTTCCGTGCCTTGCTCAAAGAGAAGAGGTAACAGACGCCCCCTCCACCCTCCCTCCATGGCCTGGAGGTGGCGCCCTCCTCCAGCCCACAGGCAACTGCAATAGTCTTATTCCTATAAACCCCCCAGAATAAGACCCGGTGTATCAGGGAATGATGTCAGGATCCACACTGAAGCCCCTCCCCCTACCCCCCCCCCCACGTGTGTGTGTGTCACCTTTGACCTCTGTTATAGCTTCTACAACCGTTCCTTAACGTTTATCCTCCTGACGTTAAGAAAACAAAACATCGCTCCAAAAAAATCGCTCCCGAAACGTGGCTCAAAACGACGTATATGTCGCCTCTGTAGTTCTTCTCCGCAACGTATCTAGTGCTGTAATTTATGCTTCTGTCGTACGGACGGTTTGTCACGCGTCGAAATTACACAAACCTACAAACTACGAGTTTGTAGGTTTGTCTTAAGTTCGACGCGCGACGCCTTCGCTCGGCAAAGCATAAATCGGGGCTTTAATCTTTTCTCTGAACTAAAGGTCGTAACACACGGCAAGCGGTTCACGCGGGCGGTACAGTACCGCTCGGATCAGCGGTGATCGCGCCGCGATCATTGTTGTTTCACCGGCTTCGAATGCTATCAATGCATTGAATGGGAGATTATCTCGTTTTATCAGACCATTGAATGGTGACGAGTAGGCGATACACGGACCTACCCGCGATTTGTCAGACCATTCATTGGGCGTAATCAGGAGCTACTGACCTACTTTGGAGGCGGAGCAGTCCCCACAACAATATTTACGATTCTGTGCCTAACGGTACATAACTCCAACGGCGCTGAGTAGGCTCAGGCGAGCGTCGCACCGCTCAGGACGGCAACTCGGTCGCTTTAGCTCCCTCGGTGGTCCTTCGCGGGGCTCCAGCTTGCCTGAGACTGCGCGCCTCCGTCATGGTCCGAAACCAAAACAACCAAAACCAAAACCGAAACTGAACTATTTAAGTCATCTCCGTTGGTAGGTCAGTATGTCTTGATAACACCCAATGAATGGTCTGATAAATCGCGGGTAGGTAAGTAGGTCGCCTACTTCGCCCATTCAATGGTCTAATAAAAGGTGATAATTGTTTTTGTCCTCCTGCGCGGTGCGGGGAAAACTAAAGCTCACCACAGTCCAGCTCTTGCCGCCCGCGCGCGCGCGTGCACAAACCAGCACGCGTGCGAAAGTTACACGGGGCCGCGCCCGCCTGCCTCACCGGCGCCGCCCCTCAACTTCTCCGCACGTCCCAAATAATCGCCCGCCTCTCATTGAAAATGAATTACAGAGGCGCGTTGGCCGCTTGCCGTGTGAAAGGACCTTAAGACTTAATCCATTCAACGCTGGGAACGCATCTGTGTCGGTTTTAGATCTACAAGCTCGTAGCGCCATGCTACGAGCTTGTAGATCTGCTATTTTTTGAAAAATCTTGAACATTTTGTGCAAGTCTTTGAATACATATATTTTATCTTTGCTTTTGGGGGGGGGGCGGGGGGGTCCCTGGGACAACATATTTTGGGGATCGGCAGGCTAACACATACATTTGGGGGGTCCTTGACACGAAAAAGTTTTAGCACCACTGAAATTATAGCAACGTAAGTTTTTTAGAAAACTGTTAGGAGTTAGAAGACATTTGTAAAGATTTGCACATATTTTCACGATTTGTCTAAAAAATAGCAGATATACTAGCCGAAGAAATCTAAAAATGACACGGACGCGTTCCCGACTTGAAAAGGTTTAAAGATCTTCAAGGTTAATTCAATGCTTTAGTTTTTTTTTAAAATGGTTTCAATCATTGTGATTCTCTTCTGGTTTTTCGTCTGGACTTTTGTTTTAAAGTTTAATTGTAACGTTCAGCTCATTCATACATGATGACAATAATGTGAATACTGTTGTAGATAATCTTATAAAACATATAAGGCTGTCTTCCTATTGGATGACAGGCTGTTTATAGAGAGAAAGGCTTGTTTTCCTATTGGACGACAGGCTTGTTTATAGAGAGAGATGCTTGTTTTCCTATTGGACGACAGGCTTGTTTATAGAGAGAAATGCTGTCTTCCTATTGGACGACAGACTTGTTTATAGAGAGAAAGGCTGTTTTCCTATTGGATGACAGGCTTGTTTATAGAGAGAAATGCTGTCTTCCTATTGGATGACAGGCTTGTTTATAAAGGTGAGAGGGAGGCTGTTTTCCTATTGGATGACAGGCTTGTTTATAGAGGAGAGAGAGAGGCTGTTTGTAAAGAGAAGGTTATTTTCTATTGGATGACAGGCTGTTTATAATTGACAAAGGCTGTTTTCTATTGGACGACCGAGGAGTAATAGGACTAATGTTTATAAGAGTAAGATAAGATATAGTTAGTTCACATGAATGACATTCTCTCTGTAGTGTTAATTAAGACCTGAGACACTTTGAGACAACTGTTCTGTAAACACACAACGCTCCAACACACACGTGTGTGTGTGTGTGTGTGTGTGTGTGTGTGTGTGTGTGTGTGTGTGTGTGTGTGTGTGTGTGTGTGTGTGTGTGTGTGTGTGTGTGTGTGTGTGTGTGTGAACGCGCGTTTGCTCACGTATGTGCTGTCATCATTTACAGCTGTTGAATAATAGACATTTGATTGATTCCATACTAATAACAATATTTTAGAATTCTATCTATTCTGTGTGTGTCTGTCTGTCTGTCTGTCTGTCTGTCTGTCTGTCTGTCTGTCTGTCTGTCTGTCTGTCTGTCTGTCTGTCTGTGTGAGGAGGGTTGAGTGTTGAACACATTCCTCACACCGGTAGCTCTCAGACTTTTTTCGTGTCAAGGACCCCCAAACTGATATTTATGTGGCCGTGGACCCCCATCTGAACATACTTTGTGCCAGGGACCCCCATCTGAACATACTTTGTGCCAGGGACCCCCATCTGAACATACTTTGTGCCAGGGACCCCCAGAAGAGAAGATTTATGTTGGGGGGGGGGGGGGGAAGATTTGCGACATTTTTCAAAAGGTGTTATAAACAGTAGATGTGTAAGCTTGTAGATCTGCTATTTTTGAATAGCCAACATATACTGTACATGGATAAAGTGGTTAGATATCATTGTGACGCTGTATTACCTACTGCTGTATTAACTAAGGACCCCTGGGGGTCCCCGGACCCTACTTTGAAAACCAATGCCCTATACAAGACACATTTAGCATGAACACAAAGCTAGTTAAACTAGACAACCAAAAAGAGACAAAAAACTGATTTTTATGTTTCAAAATATGTTTTGAAACATAACATTATTTATTAAATTTGTTTTTCATGACCCGCCCCGCCCCGCCACAGAACCCAACCCGCCTCAACCCGCCCCGCCACAGAACCCAACCCGCCTCAACCCGCCCCGCCACAGAACCCAACCCGCCTCAACCCGCCCCGCCAACCCATATATAAATCTATGGCTCAACCCGCCCCGCGGGCCGGGTTGAGTGTCGTACCTATAATTCTGTAAAATCATGGTTAGAAAATAATCCCCAAGTGTATTCAAACTGTTTTATTGTTATTATTCTTATTCTTATTAGGAATAAAGACAAAACAAGAGCATGTGATATGTTTTTTTTGTTTTTGCGTGTGAGAGCGGCTGACCCGCTCACCCACAGCCCGCATAATTGCCTCTGAAATTCTGACTCGACCCACACACACACACACACACACACACACACACACACACACACACACACACACACACACACACACGCGCGCGCATGTTAAGCCCATTTTGATGCAGACAGCTTGTTCACTCTGAGAATCCACCTGCTGCTTGAAAGAGCAACAGTGACACCTACTGGTTGGAGGGTGACAGGCTGGTTAAAAGGCTCTCTGCCCCGCATGTTGTCCAAGCTGTGGTAACGGGTCTAACGGCAAGGCAACACAGAACAAGCGGTGGAAGTGGTCCACACATTGAGTTAAATATAAGGGTCCATAATACCATGTTACATGTTTAGTGGAGTTGATCACTAAAGCTGATCATGAGGAGATTGACCCGATCACGTTCTCCTGACAGCATTTGGTGTGAGTTTATAGAGTTATAATGGACCAAAGAAGTGTTTAGTTTCCTCTACAATGTGTCTAGTTGTGTTAAACACAGAACAACACCATGCTACTGGTTACAGCTTCAACAGGAAGTGTAGCTTTTAGTGAGCTTTTTTATTTATTCCCCCCCCCCCCCAAAGGGTGCACGTTCACACCCACCGGGTATAAATGTAGCTTCATGAACCCAACTGTTGAGACTGCAGCATCTCAAAGATGTCACGTGCGTGCGTGCGTGCGTGCGTGCGTGCGTGCGTGCGTGCGTGCGTGCGTGCGTGCGTGCGTGTGTGTGTGTGCAATACATTGTGCCTATGTCATCTGATTCTTGCATGTTTTTAACAGCTGAATATCCTGTCTGTCTCTCAAATTCTATCTCTGTCTGTCTGTCTGTCTCTTCTCTCTCTCTCTCTCTCTCTCTCTCTCTCTCTATGTCTCTCTCTCTCTCTCTCTCTCTCTCTCTCTCTCTCTCTCTCTCTGTCTATGTCTCTCTCTCACACACATTCTCCACTCTGCCTTAAGAAGACATTCTGAAAAAAAAAAGACTAAATTAACACCCTGCTTTTTTTTTGTATTTCTGGTCAGAATGTCCAGTATTGAACTCCAGCGGTCTCTCTGACACACTGTAAGAATCCTCAGTGTTCATTAAACTCAGAGAGTGACTCTCTGAGTTACATATGTATAAATGTGTTATTATTACATTTGTTATTAACACATTTATAATAACAGATGCATACCCATTAAGACCTGAAGCCATTCTACAAATGTCTTCTAAATCCCAACAGTATTCTGAAAAACGTATGTTTCTATATCAGTGTTGCTCAAACTTGTTCATCTCAAGGACAAAATTATATGTATTTGGCCGCAGACCCCCATCTCAAAATATTTTGTTCCAGCCCCCCCCCTCCCCCAGAAGCAAAGATTTGAGTTCCAAATGTTCGCTTAAAAATATATATATATTCAAAGATTTGCAAACATTTAAAAATAAATAAATAGCCAAAGTGTAAAATAATACTTTTTTTTAGCTCACATCTAGAAATGACACCGATGCGTTCCAGGTCTTAAAGAGTTAACACTGAGGATGTTAGCGTGTAGGCTATAGACCACAGATCCTGCTACTTGTACAATTTGTAAAAGAAGTAAATATTGGTTTTGTTTTTTTTCTGGTTCAGATCTAACATGAATATATTATATATAGTTGCATCTATGTTGATGTTCATACTTGTTTATTATATTTATTTGAAAGAGTGAATAAATATTTCTGGATGTCACTGGAACACAGTTTTTTTTGTTGTTTTTAAAAAATCTGTTTGAAAAATTGAAAAACTGTCTCGGCGATATTGTCAGAGAAGAGGCTCTGTATCATTTATATTATATATATAGATATTATATATTATATATAGATATCATATTGTCAGGGAGGCTCTGTATCGTTTATGATAGTCAGTCACTCATATTTGATACAGTCTGTTTCTGGAGAAAATGTTACTAATTCGGAAGAAGTAACATTAAGAACACAGTTCTTACTTGACGTGATATTAAACACGTCTATGGGGATTCAGGGGGGGGAGGGGGGGAGGGGGGGGGGGGGGGGGGCGCGACCCAGGTAGGATGTGTAAATGATGTCAGACTTCGGTGCTCTATAGCACTTCTAGCAGACCCGTAGACAGACGGCTAATGACAGCGGAGCTACCAGAGGGTGTTGGTAAAAACTCTCCTGAATGCTACACAGAATAGACGCCTTATCAGACAACGTCACACTGATAAGAACCAGTATGCGCGCGCAGCAGGCCGGCACCAAATGAACCCCAACGCTCATAAGATGTAATGTTAAAGTGGTCACAGCCTCACGTGTAAAAATGCATCCTATCAAACATTCAGATGCTGTTTTTCTCCCAGTGTGGAGGAAGAATGCTGTGATCTCTGCCTCTTGAAATATATAACCCTTGGTTTCTGTAGTGTGTACACACAATAATAACAACTCAAAGCAGTTTTCCCCAAAACCCCTCCTCCAGTGTCTGTCATAAGAACAGAAGGAGCGCTCTATGATCACGGCACCAGAACCTGCTCTTGGCTCACGTAGCTGCAGCCCGTCAAGACTAATTTATGCGCCGTCCCGCGAAGGTGTCGCTCACAGAGAACGGCCGAGAATAGCAGACCTCCAAGCTCACACACGGTCTCATCCGCGACACGGTTGTGAGCTTGTATGTCAGCTGTTCTCAGTGCACAATACCGTTGCGGGGTGAAGTATATATGTCTCGCTATAGGGTGCACCCCGCTAGCCAACACACAAGAGGGGTTTGAATGAAGTGAAACCAGCAGAACCCCAAAACAGCAGGTTTGGGGATCTGTTGGGAATTGATTACATGAAACAGTCACCTGTGCGTCCAGTCTCAATGTTGGTAAACAAACAATTGTTCTATTGACATTTGAATAGAGTTTATTGATGTTCTTTATGAACAAACACATCACCACAACAACACAGACAACAAGCTCAACAAAATATAGCATCTCGGTGACTCTCAAATGACAGAAATAGAAAACATTCACACGCCGTTACAAATATAGAATTCATGATTTGTTCTCCAGCTTTTTAATGGTTCTAGGATGGGTGTTTACCTGTATATATGTATCATTAACATGTGATGGGTTACATACATACACTGTGGATTCAAATGAAAACAACAGAATGCTGTCGTGAACGATGACATCATGAGACCAGCCTGTGACATCATCCATATCAGTGGTTCTCTAACTTTTTAGGCCACACCCCCTCTCCCCTAGAAGAGAAGCATATTTGAACTGGGGGACCCCCCCACCCCCAAAAAAAAGAGCAAATCATCCCACCAGGGATTTTGTCAAATGTTTGGGGGGCGCTACCCACACGTTTAGCTGTGTTGCTCATTCCATGATCCTTTATACCTCGTTGAAAAGGTGACTAATCAACGATAGAAATGATATTGAATACAAAACCAATTGGTATTATTGAAGGGCAGAAATAATCGACTCGAAGTTAAGTTTCCCAACTTGTTTTGAGGAGTTGAAACACCACCGTGGCTTTTAGACTATCTTGGCCTTTTGCCTTATCCATAATCTTTTTATCCATAATCTTCTTAGGCATTTTTAATTGTGGAAATAGCCGTGTGAGCTTGTAAATGTGCTATTTGCACTATTTTAAAAACGTTTTTTTCAAGTATTAAAAATGCCTATAAGAAAGATAGGGCCCATGTAAATTGTAATGTTACTGAACAAACTAAATTGTATTGAACAGATGTATCTTTTTACATTTTTTACATTGTACACCATAATGCTACGTATTATTTGTGCTGTTAAAGGACAAGACCACTGTGGTAGAGGTTTGGGTTGTGTAGTTACCTTACCATGATGTAACTCCAAAGGTGGACAAGAAATGTAAAATTGCTCCATTGATTAGAAATTGATCATTCAAAATATGCTCCTCATTGATTCACATTGCTCAGTCACTCTTTTAGCACATAAACAAACACAAGCAAAGCTGATTCAGACAATATAGAACATCACCAAACCCACTACTGTTTGTTTATTTAATAAAAATGTTAACTTCCTGTTGATTTTACCATTTGAAGATCCGGATCCGTGGATCCAGTCCAATTTTCTTCCAAATAAAAAAAGTAAAATCAACAGGAAGTTGATTTAAAATAATAAACAGTAGTGGGTTTGGTGATGTTCTATATTGTCTGAATCAGCTTTGTTTGTGATTGTTTATGTGCTAAAAGAGTGACTCTGAGATCTGTTTCAGCGTACAATGTAAGTCAATGAGGAGCAATTATTTTGCCTTTGGAGTTCCATCATAGCAATGTAACTACACAACCCAAACCTCTACCACAGTGGTCTTGCCCTTTAACTGTTACGTACGGTATTCATTCATATTTACATAGAGTACCGAAGACCTGACGTCATTACCGCTACCTCTGGGTCACATAAGGTGTTACGTCTGTGTTTGGAGAAAATTTATTTATTTTCTTACTTTTTGGATAAATTAGTACTTTTTAATCCATACGAGTGAAGTCACCTGGATCATTTGTTTATCTTTGGAACACAGTTCTTATACGACGTGATATAAGATAGATGACCCATTGACCCCTATGGGATTTACAATAGAAAACAAATAACACAGTGCCCTCTAGTGGCAGTGATGTCACACTTCGGCTCTCTGTTCACATGTCAAATAAAAGTACCTCAGTGTGATTATCATCATTACATCATCATCATCATAATGTTTTTTTTTTTTTATCCACAGCTTTATTACTGTACGTACATTAGGATATACTCTTTATCCTCTTCCCTTCTACAATCAAAAACAATACCTCAAGATATTTACACAAAGTATCTCTGGAGTACCTACAGTACTGGGTATTTATACCTACAGTACTGGGTATTTCAAGAGTACCTACAGTACCAAGGGCGCCGATACTGCGTGTGCCTCAGGGCTAAAGCAGGAGAAATGACGAGCACCCATCAAACTCATCACAAAAAAAGAAAAGACCTCCGACATCTACACGTCATGGAGTACATTTTTTGTACCGAATGAACCAAATTAAAGTAACAAAAAAGCCCCAAAAAGGTAACAAACCCGGAAAAAAACGCGCACGCACTGGCCACGCATGCACGCGCTGCGCACCCAGTAGCGTGGACATAAATCGGCACCCCTGGTCCCTACAGTACTGGGTATGTCAAGACTTATTATCCAGCCATGTCACTCATATAAGAAACAAACATTCTGTCAGTTATGACGGTTATAGAACATAATAGACAGGCTCGGTTTTGTAGGTGCTGTTTATTTCTTCCGTCCGTCCGCCCGTCCGTTCGTCCGTCCGTTCGTTCGTTCGTTCATTCGTTCGTTCGTCCGTTCGTTCGTTCGTCCGTTCATAAACAGGACCCGACAAAAAAAAAACGACGGTGTCAAAGTGCGGAGTGGTGGTGGTGTACCGTGTGGAGGACAGAGTGCATTATGGGTAGGGGTGGAGCTCTCCGGCGTTGGCGGCGGAGGTCGACAGACGCTGCTCGTCGCCGTGAACCGTGAAACTGCTGTGTCGACTGCCCCAGTCTGAAGAAATACTGTACGGAGAAGAGAGAGAGTACTTTTACTTAAAAAAAAAAAAATCCCACAATTTTGTAACCCTTTTTTCACCTGTGCCAATTTTGTAATTGATCCTGGGCGCTACACTCCCCCCCACCAGCCTAGGGAGCCCATGGCTGAGCTCATGCCTCCTTCAATGCATGAAAGCCAACTGACCTTCTTGTCACCTGACAGGGGGGAGTTTCCCCGGTAGGACGGAGCTTCTTGTCACCTGACAGGGGGGAGTTTCCCCGGTAGGACGTAGCGCGTGGAAGGAACACGTTATTCCAACCAGTTCCTTTCCCCTCCATCAGGCGCCCACGGCTGACCAGGGGGAGGCAGTATAGAGACCAGGATTACTACATGTTTTTGTGAGGGTACTTAACCTAGGGGACACGGGGAGAACATGCAAACTCCACACATAAAGGCCCTTTCACCAACTCCACCTAGGGTATGGGCACTGATGACACGGAGGAGAAGACACGCGCCCAGCGTCCCCGGCGGGAATCGAACCCAGGACCTTCTAGCTGTGAGGAGACAGCGCTACCGACTGCACCACCGTGCCGAAGCCGTAGAAGAGCGGTAGTGTTCGTTATCTTAACATACTCTACTATTTTACACTTTAATCATGTTTAATCATGTTTAATACCTAGCTGTAGTGTTAGGAGGGATGGTCCAGGCCAGGTCGTCATCGCTGTCGTAACGTCGAGGATTATCAAAGAAGTATCCTCTAGATGACAGCATCCCATGGTTGGGAAGAACTGCTGCAGTCTGTGGACCAATCACACGTCAGCATTAGTTTAACCCATTCAATCCGGGAACGTGTCTGTGTCATTTTAGATTTATTTGGCTATTCAAAAACCTTGAAACTTTGTGCAAATCTTTGAATATATATATATTTTTAAAGCAAACATGTGTAACTCAAATCTTTGCTTCTGGGGGGCCAGGTCCCTGGAACAAAACATTTTTGATATCTGCGGCCAAATACATATCTAAAAATATTTTCTAAATCCTAACAGTTTGTTGCTATATCAGTGGAGCTCCAACTTTTACATGTCAAGGACCCCCAAAATGATATGTATTTGGCCGCGGACGCCCATTTGAAAAGGTTTTGTGCCAGGGACCCCCAGAATCAAAGATATCAGTTAATTTTCGCTTTAAAAAATATAAATATTCAAAGATATGCACACTTTTTCAAGGTTTTTCAAAAATAGCAGATGTAGATCTGCTATTTTTTAATAGCCAAAGCTAAGTGGTTAAAAATTATTGTGACGCTATTAACTAATTTTGCTGGGGACCCCCTGGTACTCCCTCAAGGACCACTGGTTGAAAACCACTGATCTAATGCATACATGGGCAACTGGTGGCCCGAGGGCCACATGCGGCCCCCAACTTCACTTAATGCGTCCCACAGGTTAATATCAGAATAGTGATATATTATTGATTTCAGCTGTTATGATTCTAAACATGCAAACATGATCCGCTTTAATTACTTCAGTCTATATTAGTAGCTTAATGACTAGTATTAACATTATATTGTCTTGTTTATGTCCAATGTATTTGTATTTAAGTTCATAAAGTTAACATAAGTATAACTAAATGCATTTGAAATTAAATGAAAATGTTACTTTTCACGATTCCAATTGAAAAATAGCACAACATAAACAGGATTTCAATACAAAAAAACATCAAAAATAGCAGATCTACAAGCTTAAAACTTTTTGAGCTTGTAGATCTGCTATTTTTGCTATTTTTGCTACTGTTGTGTGACATATGGCGAAGTACGGCATTAATTTACGAAAAAGGTTAAAATACGCCGATAAGAGGGAGAGATAAGACAGACAGACAGACAGACCCGGTCCTGCGGTGGTCTTCGTACTCGGAAGAAGTAGACCACCAGGGAGGTGGGCAGCAGCTCCCAGACGAACAGAATGACCCCGAACACGATGTAGCCCCCGTCCCCTAGTGATGACCTCAGATCAGCCTGGAATACATACACACACACACACACACACACACACACACACACACACACACACACACACACACACACACACACACACACACACACACACACACACATGTTTTATTATACATACAATACAACATATTTGTGTGTGTGTGTGTGTGTGTGTGTGTGTGTGTGTGTGTGTGTGTGTGTGTGTGTGTGTGTGTGTGTGTGTGTGTGTGTGTGTGTGTGTGTGTGTGTGTGTGTGTGTGTGTGTGTGTGTGTGCGTGCGCGTTCGTGCACCCCAGGTTTTGAGACACCTCCAGCGCTTGCCTGTCCACATCCTCACAAACTGTCAGTGTCTGGGGTGAGTAACAAATAACTGTTCTGCCTAATGACCTCATCACTCAGTAACATCACAGTATCATCACAGTGGCATAAATGTCCTTTAAAATGACTTATAAAACGCAGCGTCGTTCACATCGTGCTTCCGAACCGATTCACCTGTAGATTAGTTGTCAACTCAGATGTTACGCTGGACCCCGCATCTGAATGGTGGACCACAGGGAATGGATTACCATACTGCTGCGGTGGTGGAGAACAAGGTGTACTTGTTCTCCACCAAGAAGGTCAACCACAGTCATCAGATCGTGGTGCACATCTTAAACGCTGTGTCTCTGTGCTGGGTGAAGGTGCCACCAGTCTCAACTGGTAGAGGAGAACCTCCCCTTGAGGTTCCCTCTAGGCGATATGGCCACACAGCTGTGCTCATAGGAGACCTCGCCTACATATGGGGAGGGTATAGGCATGACGAAACGGAGAACTGCAACCTTCTTTATGCGTTTGATGTGGACGCCCACAGATGGTTTCAACCCGACGTTTCAGGGACCGTTCCAGAGTCGAGGCTGGGCCACTCAGCCTGTGTCTTGGGGAAGGTCATGTATATTCATGGAGGATTGAACGACCACAGTTACCACTATAATGACATGTACAAGTTGGACACTGCCACAATGGTCTGGTCTTATTAACACCAGAGGTACTCCACCACCGGCTTCAGAATATCACTCTGCCACCATCATCGGGACAAAGATGTTTGTTTCTGGGGGTTGCTGGTCCATTTGGGAATCCTACATTAACATCAGGGTGTTTGACACAGAGACCAACTGCTGGCTGGGAACACCTACGGCACAGCTTGCAAATGGACTCCAGGGTTCGGTCGCAGCCTTTGCCTACAATGAAGAGCTGTACATATTTCATTGTCACAGATGTGAATATAGCGTCGTCGAGACGTGGTTCAACGATCTGTGGAAATTAAATCCAGAGACCTTTTCCTGGAAGAAGGTCTCTGGATTTAGGTCTCATGACATCCTACCACCCAGACGGGAAAGCTGCCAGACGGGTAGCATGTTTAGGCTGTGCTCCTGCAGAGTGGGAGATCCTATCATCTTCTATGGAGGACATAAAGGATCCACACCCACTGATGACCTGTACATCTTAGATCTAAGTCCTAGTCTGAAGACATTATGCAGACTGGCAGTTATTGGGTAGAATCTGGAGCAGTCTGGACTCCCGCACAACATCAAGTGGGAACTGGCTGCCATGACAACCAACAGCAACAGGAAAAACATGACAAACTGACAAAAATAGCAGCTACAAACTGTTCAATTACCTGCTGGTCAGAGACGTTGTAACGGTGGTTAAGGCGTGGTTAATTAATTAGTGTTAATTACCTGGTCAGAGACGTTGTAACGGTGGTTAAGGTGTGGTTAATTAATTAGTGTTAATTACCTGGTCAGAGACGTTGTACCAGTCGTAGTCGAAGGAGTTGATGTTGTGGGCGTGGCTGAGAACCAGTACCAGCAGGTTGTAACAGGCCCGCGACGCGTACAGCAACACCACCATGACGCCGATGAGAGTCACCTGACACACCGACGTCCCCTAGAGGACGACACGTGTAATGACAACACGTTCACATAGATACACAGAGCTTGTACAGATAAGACATCTTTTTACTTAAAGTTTTTATCCCACGATTTTTTAACCCATTTTTCACCTGGTGCCAATGCCTAAGCTTGTAATCCTGGGCGCTACTCTCCCTCTGCCAGCCTGGGGAGAGCCCCGAACGTGAGCTCATGCTTCCTTCAACGCATGAGGAGTGAGCAGGCCGCTTCTTATCACCTAACGGGGGAGTTTCCCCGGTAGGACGTAGCGCGTGGAAGGAACACGTTATTCCAACCAGTTCCTTTCCATTCCACCAGGGGGAGGCAGTATAGAGACCTGGATTACAGCATGATTGTTGTGAGGGATACCTACCCTAGGAGACACGAGGAGAACATGCAAACTCCACACAGAAAGGTCCCACTAGGGTATAGGCACTGATGACGCGGAGGAGAGGACACGCCCCCCCAGCGCCCACAGCGTCCCCGGCGGGAATCGAAACCGAGGACCCTCTAGCTGTGAGGCGACAGTGCTACCGACTGCACACCACCGTGCCCCCTAAGATAAGGATTTTGGACATTGGATTTTCGATCGCCGATTTTCGATTGAGTTTTGGCCATTGTCGCCCGTTTTTCTTTAATAACACGGGCTAGGAAGGTCGGACGGCAACAAACCAGATACCTGAGTAAAGTTCACTTTGAGCTGCATCCAATACATCCAACACATCCAATACATCCACTGACATGTCCGTCGTCCGTCGGGGCAGTTGAAATGTCTTTTTTTGGGGGTAATACATTTTTTTTTCACTGAACCCGAGGCTCGGCCCGGCCCGACCAATTAGCATAGATTTTGGCCCGAAAACGTCGGGTCTCGTTCGGGCAGAATTTGAGAACTGTACCTTGGACTCCAGGTAGATGCTGGACAGGGACATCTTGGACACCTTGTAGAGGCAGACGGACAGGCTGATGGCACAGAGGACGAACAGGGTGTCGTTGATGGTCACCCTGACCAGCACGATGCTGCGCGCCTCCATGGAGCTCATCTTCACCAGCAGAGCACACACCAGGTTGACCAGCAGGAACAGCAGGCTGACGGCCACGAACACCACATACAGGGGAAGCCTGGGAGAGAGACAGGAAGGCTTGTGGGTAGTGTAGTTTTTATTTAATTTCTTTTTTTTAGAGACAGGGAGGCTGATGGGTAATGATGTTTTTCTTTTGTTTTTGAAGAGACAGGGAGGCTTGTGGGTAGTGTAGTTTTATGTTTTTTAGCGGCGCTAGCCGCTCTATACCTTTAGGTATAGAGCGGATATTAGCCCTCTATACCTGGCTTTTGCGTCAACGTTCTGATTGGTCAGGCCCGTCAACGTTCTGATTGGTCAGGCTCGCCAAGGTTCTGATTGGTCAGGTCCGTCAACGTTCTGATTGGTCAGGCTCGCCAAGGTTCTGATTGGTCAGGTCCGTCAACGTTCTGATTGGTCAGGCTCGCCAAGGTTCTGATTGGTCAGGTCCGTCAACGTTCTGATTGGTCAGGCTCGCCAAGGTTCTGATTGGTCAGGTCCGTCAACGTTCTGATTGGTCAGGTCCGTCAACGTTCTGATTGGTCACTATTCATGACATCACTATGTTACTATTCATGACATCACTATGATGTCATGAATATAGAATTAGATGTCTATATAAACAATGACTAAATAAACAATGAGTACTATTTAGTGCCACTGGAAGCCTTGAAATAAATTTACAGAGATTTAATATTGTTTCTCTAGTAGAAACACATATCTATGACAAAATATATCAAAGGCGCCGCTACCTTCACACAGGTGTGATTTTTTTTAGAGATAGGGAGGCTGATGGGTAGTGTAGTTTTGTTTTATGTTTTTTGGGGCGGTGTAACCGCTCCCTATAAGTGAGTTTTGGACACTGACCAATCCTGCACCGTGATTGGCCAATAGTCTACAACGCAGTCTACAACCCTAACCCTTCCACAGTCAATGCAAATCTATACTTTTGCAAAGTCAGCCAATCACATTACAGCTAGTGTCATCACCACTAACTGTAATGTGATTGCAAATTCAGGACTGTGATTGGCTAGCGAAACACATGACACATGTGAAGCCCTATGAATAGCAGTATGGACTTTAAAAAAAGTAATTTATCCTTTTTTTAAAGTGAGTCATGTTGTGATGACCACACACCGCCCACTTCACACTGGGTGTGATTTTTTTTTTACAGACAGGGAGGCTGATGGGTAACGATGTTTTTCTTTTGTTTTTGAAGAGACAGGGAGGCTTGTGGGTAGTGTAGTTTTGTTTTATGTTTTTTTAGAGATAGGGAGGCTGATGGATAGTGTAGTTTTTTCTTTACTTCTTCAGCTTGTAGATCGGCTATTTTCACTACTGTTGTGTGACGCTCTTGATAATAACTTAATAACATAGTATTTAAGTTTAGTTTGTGAGAAAATAAATGAGAGGAGATGACATCATAGTGATTATGACAAAAATAAGAGAAGAGAGAAATGATACATTTGTTTGAAATGAAACCAAAAACAAAAGGTTTTATAAAAATGATCTCATCTTAAAGTCAAATCAAAATAAAACACATGAAAATTAGCCGAAAAGACGGACCAACTTGATGACAACTGAACACAACCTGGTGAAACAGAACATTTAGGATTAAACGGTCATATTCATAAAATGTAGTTGACAAAGCATTAAAAAATAAATGAAAAATGCAAATTAAATAGAAGCACAACAAAAAAAGAAAATGAAACACATTGGACAATTACTTTAAATCTTAACACCAGTAAAAATGATACATATTTTCCATAGGGGCGTAATTTCAACAATTATATTTTATATTAAAAGAATCATGAAATGTGTTCAAATGAAGACTTAAGCTATTCTATAAATGCATCTAGAGGTGGAAAGTAACTAAGTACTTTTACTCAAGTACTGCACAATTTTGCGGTACTTCAGTATGTCAATTATTTGATCCTTCAAACTTCTACCCCACTACATCTCTGAGGCAAATATTGTACTTTTTACTGCACTACAATTATCTGAAGACTTTAGTTACAAGTTACTTTGTGGATTTAGAGTTAGACTATATGAATACAAAACATACCGTACAGTACATTAACCAATTAAGGACTATTTTAATGCAAAAATAGCCAATCTACAAGCTCACAGGTGAGCGTGTACTGTGCATGTTACTGGGATAGTTCCAGTTCTGATAGAACAGAGATAGTTCCACTTCTGTTACTGGTAGAACAGAGATAGTTCCAGTTCTGTTACTGGTAGAACAGAGATAGTTCCAGTTCTGTTACTGGTAGAACAGAGATAGTTCCAGTACCTGTATTTCTGTAGAGCTGGAGTATACTTGGACTTGGCCTTGAAGTAAAGCTGCAAATGTAAACACAGAGATACATCTTAAATAAATAAGCAGATGGACATTTCTAATAATAATAATCATAATCATAATAACGAGGGTGAATGATGTCCGTCGTCCTGTTTGACTTCTTGGTATGTGTGTCCCAAGCAGTGGTGGAAAGTAGCTAAGTACAATTTTGAGGTATTTGTACTTTACTTTTTTTCCAATTTCCAAAACTTTAACTTCTACTCCACTACATCTCAGATCCAAATATTGTACTTTTACTCCACTACAATTATTTAAAAAACTTTAGTTACTGGTTACTTTGTAGATTTTGATTATTATTACAAAACATACATTAACCACTTCAGGCCTATATACATTTGTGCCGTTTCAAAATAGCAGATCTACAAGCTCACAATGCGTCACAATGCAGTAGAGGTTCATGAGGCTCAGACAGGACTGGCCTGTGCACAGTAGAGGTTCATGAGGCTCAGACAGGACTGACCCGTGCACAGTAGAGGTTCATGAGGCTCAGACAGGACTGGCCCGTGCACAGTAGAGGTTCATGAGGCTCAGACGGGACTGACCCGTGCACAGTAGAGGTTCATGAGGCTCAGACAGGACTGACCCGTGCACAGTAGAGGTTCATGAGGCTCAGACGGGACTGACCCGGGCGCAGTAGAGGTTCATGAGGCTCAGACGGTACTGACCTGGGCACAGTAGAGGTTCATGAGGCTCAGACGGTACTGACCTGGGCACAGTAGAGGTTCATGAGGCTCAGACGGTACTGACCTGGGCACAGTAGAGGTTCATGAGGCTCAGACAGGACTGACCCGTGCACAGTAGAGGTTCATGAGGCTCAGACAGGACTGACCCGTGCCCAGTAGAGGTTCATGAGGCTCAGACAGGACTGACCCGTGCACAGTAGAGGTTCATGAGGCTCAGACGGGACTGACCCGTGCACAGTAGAGGTTCATGAGGCTCAGACAGGACTGACCCGGGCACGGTAGAGGTTCATGAGGCTCAGACGGTACTGACCTGTGCGCAGTAGAGGTTCATGAGGCTCAGACGGTACTGACCTGTGCGCAGTAGAGGTTCATGAGGCTCAGACGGTACTGACCTGTGCGCAGTAGAGGTTCATGAGGCTCAGACGGTACTGACCTGGGCGCAGTAGAGGTTCATGAGGCTCAGACGGGACTGACCCGGGCACGGTAGAGGTTCATGAGGCTCAGACGGTACTGACCTGGGCGCAGTAGAGGTTCTCATGAGGCTCAGACGGTACTGACCTGGGCGCAGTAGAGGTTCATGAGGCTCAGGCAGCAGAACTGCAGGCAGACGGGGCAGCAGTAGAGCAGCCAGAAGGTGAAGGGAGGCAGGGTGTTGGCCGTCACACAGTCTCTGAAGTAGAAGGAGAACAGCAGCGCCCGCAGAGCCGCCCACAGCAGACACAGGAACAGGAAGGCTGTCTGGTAGCTGCACCACAGAGTACCCATATGTTTTACTTAAAGTTATACTAGGTAACTTTTAAAAAAAAAACTCAAGTTAAATTGTATATCTTTTGTGAGTGGCAAATGTTTCACAACACCCACTCCATGAATTTCACCCCCAAAAGCCTTTTATAAACTATTTTCTATTGAAAAGGGGGCCAGGGTGTCATTCCCGCGAAAATGACATCATCCGTCCGGAAAACAGAAACGGAAATGCACCGGTTTCCTGTTTGGCCAGAAACTACCGCACCGGTTTCCTGTTTGGCCAGAAACTACCGCACCGGTTTCCTGTTTGGCCAGGAAAAGCTCACGGTAACTAATGCTCCACTGGCTAAGAGAAACGATCCACAGATAGTATAAAACAATTAAAAAACGCTTTTTTAAACGCCGTCTTCAGGTGAAAACAAATGGAATTCTGGGTAATGCAGGAATAAACAAACGACCTGCAGTGACGGTAATGATCAGCAGAGGCTGCTAAACAACGTTTTTTTTGGACCTGCCTAATACGACGGAATTATTGCTGGCCGCGTTTGCCCACTGCAAGAGATTTTTCATTGAAAAAAAAAAGTACTCAGGAGCCGAGATACAGAATTTTTAAGTTTTAAGTTAACAAGGAAGCGGATGGGAGTCTAGATCTTTGGAAAATCATATCTCCTTGGTCTTTGGGTCAAATTTGAAAAATAAATTAATAATAATAATATGTTTTTTACGTCAGTGGCAGAATTGATAAACGGGAATAATTACGTTTATTACGTCAGTGGCAGTGAATGAGTTAACTCTTTGACTGCCAATGACGAATGACGAGATAGCATCACCAACCTGAAGCGTTTGTGTCGGTAGCGCAGCACCAGCCACAGCTGGACGTAGACGAAGGCGAACAGCGTGGAGTAGAAGACGGTGTAGACCACCGTCAGGCCCAGCTTCACGAAGGGCGGGACGGCCGGGGTCATGGTGGGCGGGGCCAGCAGGCGGTGGGGGGCGGAGCCGTTGGCGGCGGAGGAGGAGGAGGACGCCAAAGCGCCGCCTAGCGTCGCTGCTAGCGTCGCAGCTAGCGTCGCCGAGACTCCGGACATCTCTCCTGTGAGGGGAATGCAACGGGTTCATCAAACTGCATAATAGGCCATATTCACACGGTGGCCATTTTGGAATTTAACATTGCGTTGCTGTGGCAACTGGGGTGGCAACTGGGGTGGCATTTCATTGACTTAATGGCAATATGGCCGCCGTGTGAATATGGTCTATTCCAGTGGTGGAAGACGTACTCAAATGTTTGACTTAAGTAAAAGTATCAATACTGCAAGTACTCTGTTACAAGTAAAAGTCCGTAATCAAAAATGTACTTGAATAAAAGTACGAAAGTATTGGTATCAAAATGTATTTAAAGTTCCAAAAGTAAAAGTACTAAAATGTTTGAAAATAGCCTCGGTATAAAATAGGGCTACAGTGGTTAATGTATGTTTTATAATAAATTAATGTATATCTGAAAAGTAGCTAGTAACTTAAGTTTTCAAATAATTGTAGTGGAGTAAAAGTAATGAAAATTGGAAATACTCCAAAAAAATATATATCCTCACGTACAGTACTTGAGTAAATGTACTTAGTTACTTTACACTACTGCTTAATTCATTATGAAATATGAATTGATCATTTTTTATAAAATAATCTATTCTCAATCGATCCCTTCAAAGAACATTTATAAAATACATAAAGGAAAAGAAATATGTGATCATGTCGTTATAGGTTAAATAAAAAAGCGACGCTTGTAGATCTGCTATTTTGTTTGTCTTTGCACGACACAGTGTTTTATAAAACTGTGTCGTGCTGAACAAGGCTTCATCCATTCATAAGATAAAATACAAAAATATATTTAACCACTTGAACCCCAGCATCCGTATTATTGAAGGAAAAACCTACAGATCTACAAGCTCTCACCGCATCACAACGTGACGTGTTGAGAGATTGTAGATCTGTTATTTTCAGAGAAAATATTTAATGTAAAAATGTTATAAAAAATATAAAAATGAAATTGATATATAAAATGAAAACATTTGATTGTGGATCATTGTATTGATAGAAGAAGTAATGTATATAATGATAAGAATATAAATGATAACCTGATGATGCTGATGCAGCGTGCTCCACCCGGCTTCCCTGGCTCTCCATCACGCCCTCGCTCCCCCACGAGATGGAAGGATGGATGAGAGATGGAGGGATCAGAAAGACGACAAGAACGATGAAAGAGAGGAAGACAGAGAGATGGAGAGAATATACAGATGGAGAAATAGGGAGAGAGAGATGGAGAGAGAGAGAGACAGAGACAGAGACAGACAGACAGACAGACGGACGGACACTCCTCTTTTCTGCCGGTGCCTCAAGCGGAGTCATTGGTGGCTTTCGGTCACGTGGCTGCTGCTTCCTGGCATGCCATTGGCTGAGAGCTGCAGCAGGAGTGGGAGGGGCTGTGGTGTGGTGTGTGGGGGGAGGAGGGGGGGGTAGATGGATCTGGAAAGAGAGAGACTCTCCTCCACGTGTGTGGAAGAGCTCTCCTCTCCTCTCCTCTCCTCTCCTCTCCTCTCCTCTCCTCGTGAGGCATTGTGATCTTGTAGATCTTCTATTTTCAAATGGCCTAAATGTATAGAGGGCTGAAGTGGGTAATGTATGTTTTTTTTATTCCTTTTTTCATTTATTTTACATCTTTTTTTTTATTGTATTTAATTGTTTTCATTTCCCCAAAAAAATATTAAAAATAAATGAAAAAAGTAATTGAAAACACAGTCTCCTCACGCATTAGAAGGACAATATCAGTCACCAGAACCAAGGACGGGTGTTGTTGATTAATCTAACATGTTAAAAATGGAGTTTGAAGTTATAATAGTTTGTATAGTAAGGGGGCGTGTCTGATAAAATGAATATCAAATATCTAAATACTGAATCAAGCAACTTAAAAACGGTCTTGGGGGCTCACTAAAGCCATGAGTAGATGATAAAATGACCCAAAGTTTTTTTTAAAGTGAAATATCCCTTTAACTCCTCTTTGCAGGGCGTGTTCACTCACTTCATCCACGAGAGGGCGCCAGACGCTTGAGCCACAGAGGCAGACAAAAGACCATGGCAGGATGTCACTCAGGGGGTCAGCCAGACCTGTTCATGTCAAATTGTGTAAAGTATTGTGTAAAGTATTTGGCCGGCGGTGACCCCCATCTGAAAATATGTTCTGCCAGGGACCCCCCATACAAGATTTGTTTAAAAAATATTCCAAATGTTAAACACTTTTGCAAGTTAAATAAAATAAAAATAAAAATAGCCTATCTACAAGCTCACAACGCGTCATAAAGCTAGGCGTTGTGAGCTTGTAGATCTGCTAATTTCAAATAGCCTATGTGTATCAGGCTCAAGTGGTTAAACTGAATTGAATGCAAAATTCACTCATTTTGCTGGGAATGAGAGTCTTAGCTCCCCCCCCCCCCCCACCAGTTTGCTCTGAAATGTCATTAGTGAAACTCGTATTTCTCTAAACATGTACAAATGCAAAATATAAGGTGTTTACCCGCTTGTACTAAGTGTTAACTAGGTGTCCGGATTATTTGTACAATATATTAGTCCATATGTTTCAATAAAGAAGTGTTTTAATCCAGTCTGTGGCCGAACGCCATTTCCCCCCCTCGTTTACTTCCTATTTACATTAAGTGTAATTCCGGCTTTCACCGGATGCGCTCCGTCACTACCACCCATCGGGAACCTTCGACAGAATCTACACAGAAGGGATTAAAACACTTCTTCATTGAACAATATGCACTAAAACATTAAACAAACACTACAGAAACCTAGTTAACATTTGGAGCAAGTGGGTAAGCACCTTATATTTATCATTTATACAGTTATACAGTTGTTTGAAGAAATACGGGCTTTACTGGTGACATTCCAGGACAAACTGGGGGGCTGGAGCTAAGACTCTCGTAGATAGGGGGGGGGGGTAGGTTATGACTTTTACTAGGGCCAGTTTCGAATTGCAGCCTCCTGAAGGTATTGTTTAAGGGCAGTTTTGAAAGAGAGTAGGGTTTTACACTCCTTCACTACTTGATCTAAAACTAATAAAGTAAAGCGAGAAAGAAAGAAAGAAAGAAAGAAAGAAATCAGAGTAGGCTACTTTACTCCTCCATTGGCACCTCCTCCAACCGTGTCCAGAGGTTCCTCCCCTCCTCACAGCTCCTCTCCTCTCTTTTCCTCTCCTCTCCTCTCCTCTCCTCCTTCATTCATTCTGTTCTTGGTGCGTCCGGTGCACGTTCCTCCTGTTCCTCCTGTTCCTCCTGTCACTTTATTATCACTTCATTAAGTCTTAATAAACTAGTTGATTAAAGTGTTCATTAAAATGAGAGGCTCGTTTTTCACGTGCACGGTGTTGCTGCTGTGCGCGTGCACGTGCGTGCGGGCCGTGCAGCGGAGCCAGATGTTCGCGTTCGGACCCTCAGCCGGAGATGATCTTCTGGACCCCGGGACAGATGAGACCCTCAGCCTCCCTCTGGACCGAAACCTGTTCTACTATGATGACGAGTTTGATACAGTTTATGTGAGTTTATTAATCTATTATAATATGATATCTATCTATCTATCTATCTATTTATGTTTCATTACATATGTATTTATCTATTATTATAGAGTACCTTCAGATGGCAGCAATTTGAAACTGGCCCCTGTAAATATCATATCATGACAGTCATTGCACAACTTGTTCCTGGTTTTTGACATTTTTTCAATTACAACCTGTACATTTATATAAACGTTCAAATTTCAAATATTAATCACTTACCCCACGGCCATGGATGTAAGTTGAAACGCTAAAGTCTAAGTACCCGTATTTTCTGTATTGGTTCAATAAAATGCATTTTAATCCGATTGGTGGCCATTTTCTCTTAGAGTTATAATGTATCAGAGTGCAGTACACCTTTCAACCGATTAGGTCGCGTAATTAAAAGCATATGAAGGAAATTCTAAGAAAATGGCCACCAATCGGATTAAAATACTTTTTATTGAACAATACAGAAGATACGGGTACTGAGACCCAAGCGTTTTATCTTGTTGAATCCATTGCCGTGGGGTCAGCACTTTATATTTGACATATGAAGGTTTATGTAGATGTACGGGTTGTAAATAAAGAAATGTCAAAAACCAGGAACAAGTAGCGCCATGATGCTTGTGACAGACGAGCGTCATGTGAACCATATGGCTAAATATCTATCTATCTGATAGATATTTGATGATTAGCTTGAATGTGAACATTGTTTTCTCACTCAACAGTAAACAAACCAACAGTGGTTCTTAAACTTTTGTCATGTCAAGGACCCCCAAATTAATATATATTTGGCTGCGGACCCCCATCAGAAGATATTTTGTCTCAGGGACCCCCAGAAGACAAGATTTGTTAAAAAAAGAAAGAAAAAAGAAACATTTTTGAGATTTTTCAAAAATGTTCAGAAATAGCAGATGTAGAAGCTTGTAGATCTGTTATTTTTGAATAGCCAACGTATGAATGGATAAAGTGGTTTAAATGGTTGTGATGATGTATTAATACACATTTTGCTGGGGACCCCCTGGAACCCCCTACAACCCCCTACCCGTGTGTGTGTGTGTGTGTGTGTGTGTGTGTGTGTGTGTGTGTGTGTGTGTGTGTGTGTGTGTGTGTGTGTGTGTGTGTGTGTGTGTGTGTGTGTGCGTGTGCGTGTGTGTGTGCGTGCGTGTATACCCAGGGGTCCCTGAGGGGGTTCCAGGGGGTCCCCAGCAAAACATGTTAATACAGCATCAACATCAGTTTAACCCTAAATACATACAGAGGCTATTTTCAAAACATGTTGTGAAAAATAAGTGACAGGTTTGTAATAATTGTGAAATATTTTAACAACAAAATCTTCTCTCATGGGGGTCCCTGGGGGGAGGGGGGGGGGCGGACATTATGTTCATATGGGGTCCCTGGACATATAAAATACATTGAGGGTCCTTGGCATGAAAATGTTTGAGAACCATTGATTTAAAGTCTGTTTTGGGCCACACACACACGCGCACGCACACACACACACACACACGCGCACACACACGCACGCACGCACGCGCACACGCACACGCACACGCACACGCACACGCACACGCACACATACAGTATACAGTATGTATGCAGGATGCATGCTTGCACACCCACACACATTCCTCTTGTCATGTGATGGAGAACATGCTGTCTGTCTGTCTGTCTGTCTGTCTGTCTGTCTGTCTGTCTGTCTGGTGGTATTTCAGCATTCTGTCTCTGTTTTGCTATTCCGTAATCAATGTGTGTGTGTGTGTGTGTGTGTGTGTGTGTGTGTGTGTGTGTGTGTGTGTGTGTGTGTGTGTGTGTGTGTGTGTGTGTGTGTGTGTGTGTGTGTGTGTGTGTGTGTGTGTGTGTGTGTGTGTGTGTGTGTGTGTGTGTGTGCGCGTGTGGTGTGCGTGTGTGCGTACGATTCAAAATCATAAGGTTCCCGGTTTGATCCCCGCTCCCCATGGGTTAGTGTTGAAGTGTTGTACATCAGGTTCTGCTTTTGTGCTGTGTGCGTGTGCGCGTGCACGTGTGCGTGTGCCTGTGCGCGTGCGCGTTTGCGTGCTTGCGTGCATGTGTTCTATGAAGTTATGTGTTTTGTCCTCCGGTACGTTTTCATCATATTATCCCTTCCCTGGTTCTGCTCATATACTTTATGAGCGTTTTATGTCATTATATTTATGAGTCATATAAATATAATGACAATGCGTTTGAGGCTGAAGTGTTTGTATAAACCAGTGTGTGTATAGCTCACCATGCTGCACAGACCTCACAGACCACACAGGACTGTCTCTTTATGCTGGAGGAATGCAGACGTGTATGTTTACCATTAAATCCTCCAGAATGTTTACCATTAGCTCTCAGAGCTCAGAGAAGTGATTCATTAACAGATCATGTTTCACTGCAGGTTGTTTTGGAGGATTTGAAGATGTTTAAACATTCACCATCGTCCATCACATGACTGAAATAGTTGTGTCACACACTCACTAAACCAGTGGTTCTCAGAGGTTGGTGTCCGGGGACCCCCAGGGGTCCTTTTTTGGGGGGGTTCCAGGCCAGGGGGTTCCCAGCAAAAGTAGTTCATAAAGCATCATTTTAACCACTTTATCCATTTACATGTTGGCTATTCAAAATCAGCAGATCTACAAGCTCTCGAATCTTGTCTTCTGGGGGCGTCCCTGGCACAATGCATTTTCAGATGGGGGGCTCCACGGCCAATATCAATTTGGGGGTCCTTGACATAAAGAAGTTTGAGAACCACTGGAGTAGACATGTGTCTTAAACTCATTTTGCTGGGGACCTCAGCATTGTACTTGAGTGAGTACATGTACTTGTACTTAGTTACTTTTACACCACTTTGGAGTGAGTGATCTCGGACACAGACACATGTGTGCCTGGAGTTACATAAGACCACGCCCCCTTTCTTTCAAGTGCCCCTTAGCCCCCCCCCCTCTCTCTCTCTCTCTCTCTCTCTCCAATGAGTGACATCCTGTGTGTGTCCCCCAAACAATTAAATGTCTGCTGGGACCCCCCCCCCCCCTCCAGGGACCCCCAGACCTCTCTCCTTCCTTCTACACAGTCACAGCTTTGTTCTTCAGAGTGGAAGTAAAAACCCATCTGGTTCTCACATCACATCTACAATCTCTGCTTTTTTTTCTGTTGATGCTAGAGATGGAACAAGATATGGAGCTGCTGCTATATGCACATATCACACAAGATATGCTACTATATGCACATATCACACAAGATATGCTACTATATGCACATATCACACAAGATATGCTACTATATGCACATATCACACAAGATATGCTACTATATGCACATATCACACAAGATATGCTACTATATGCACATATCACACAAGATATGCTACTATATGCACATATCACACAAGATATGCTACTATATGCACATATCACACAAGATATGCTACTATATGCACATATCACACAAGATATACTACTATATGCACATATCACACAAGATATGCTACTATATGCACATATCACACAAGATATGCTACTATATGCACATATCACACAAGATATGCTACTATATGCACATATCACACAAGATATGCTACTATATGCACATATCACACAAGATATGCTACTATATGCACATATCACACAAGATATGCTACTATATGCACATATCACACAAGATATGCTACTATATGCACATATCACACAAGATATGCTACTATATGCACATATCACACAAGATATGCTACTATATGCACATATCACACAAGATATGCTACTATATGCACATATCACACAAGATATGCTGCTATATGCACATATCACACAAGATATGCTACTATATGCACATATCACACAAGATATGCTACTATATGCACATATCACACAAGATATGCTACTATATGCACATATCACACAAGATATGCTACTATATGCACATATCACACAAGATATGCTACTATATGCACATATCACACAAGATATGCTACTATATGCACATATCACACAAGATATGCTACTATATGCACATATCACACAAGATATGCTACTATATGCACATATCACACAAGATATGCTACTATATGCACA
The DNA here is from genome assembly GCF_963454915.1 of Gymnoscopelus microlampas. Classification (NCBI taxonomy): domain Eukaryota; kingdom Metazoa; phylum Chordata; class Actinopteri; order Myctophiformes; family Myctophidae; genus Gymnoscopelus; species Gymnoscopelus microlampas. Next base: position 60,433,624 of record NC_139939.1, read on the forward strand.
TATCACACAAGATATGCTACTATATGCACATATCACACAAGATATGCTACTATATGCACATATCACACAAGATATGCTACTATATGCACATATCACACAAGATATGCTGCTATATGCACATATCACACAAGATATGCTACTATATGCACATATCACACAAGATATGCTACTATATGCACATATCACACAAGATATGCTACTATATGCACATATCACACAAGATATGCTACTATATGCACATATCACACAAGATATGCTACTATATGCACATATCACACAAGATATGCTACTATATGCACATATCACACAAGATATGCTACTATATGCACATATCACACAAGATATGCTACTATATGCACATATCACACAAGATATGCTACTATATGCACATATCACACAAGATATGCTGCTATATGCACATATCACACAAGATATGCTACTATATGCACATATCACACAAGATATGCTACTATATGCACATATCACACAAGATATGCTGCTATATGCACATATCACACAAGATATGCTACTATATGCACATATCACACAAGATATGCTGCTAGATATATATTCCCACTGAGCCATAGTCGGCTATTAGACCTCCGTCTAAAACGGGGTTATAATTGGTCTAACAGTGAAAGTTTTTTAGCGGTCTAGGCTTAGCCTAGACCGCTAAAAACCGTACCTCTCCCCCAGTACACCCAGTAGACGCTGTTTTTTAAGCGTCTGTATATAGACGTCTATATTATAGACG